>NC_045790.1:76865984-77100984 GCF_009873245.2 Balaenoptera musculus
TAAACTGTAGACCTAAAATGATATTCTAATTTGCAGTCCACTGGGTCCCCACTAGGCCATAAACAAATCTTAAGAAATAGGATAAATACAAACAAATAGTAAATATTAATAAATAAAGAGAGACAACTTGATAATGTAGTACCAAAAAGACCGAAAATGTTACTCTAGCTCCTAAATTATCCGTTTCTTTTTTCTGTGATTTAATAGCCTGAACCTTCTTGCAAAAAGTTAATGTGGAAATAACCTGCTAACAGAATAGCATTTAAAGAAAGGTATAGCAAAGGATAGCAAGCTTTCCTTGATAAAGGTCATTGTTCTTCAAATGATAGATACACTCAGACATCCCCAGCCTAAACTAAGGAATATTCTGGAAGGGGCTTTTCACTCTAGGGGGTGCTTTACTTTATTTCCGGTGACATGTAGGGCCTCAGGAAGCAGCACTACTTCATTAGGTGGCTGTTGTACTTGCTAGGACCAAAGGAAAAGACTTTGGCAAAAGGGATCTGGGAAGGATTTAGAATATTACCTCACTTTTGCAGTGGAATAAAATAATTATTTCCTTGATTTTGTTTTCTTAATAAGTACCTCGGGAAGGGCTAGCTCCTGGCATATCTGCTTTTTTCACATTTGAACAGCCTTAGTCATTTAAAAAAAAAAAAAGGAGAAAAATTATCAAAACACGTCTTTGGTTCCATGAACTCAAATAGTGGGCTTTAACCCATGAAACTTGGTTCCAATTCTGTCTTCAAACTACTAATTTACTGTCTTTTTATTTCTAGCCACATCTATCACCACCAACCCAACCCCACCCCCGCCAAAAAAAGGAAAAAGTTCCCTTAAGTGGGGAAACTTCAGTTACTCGAAAACATTGATTGTCATTCTTTCTCCAGGTATTCAAAAAACAAACATTTTTTTCAAATGTTCATCATTGTGGCTTCTGGGATAAAGGGCCTGGCAACAGAAACGTGCCAAGGCCCTCAGGTGAGCTGCTGAATCCAGGGCCCCATCCTTGGCTCTCATGGAATATTTATGGGCTACGATGGCATAAGAGCAACACAAGGCAGGAAATGAGATCAGCAGCAGAAGGGTTAACAAAAACATTCTTCACTATATTGTAGGAGTCACATCTCTGCAACCCTCAACCTTTGCCAGTTTTATTTGCACTTAGGAGATGGTGTCCCGTCATGAGGGAATCTGACCCTAAGACCTTTCACTTGACCTTTCTCCGCTAATTCTAGCAATGTGCAATAAGACTTTCCACCAAGGGGCGGCCAAAGGTGGAACGGCCAAGTAGAAATTTCATTTCCCAACCGGGGGAACATTTCAATTTCTAGGAAATCAATTGAGCTTCTATTAAAAACAATGACACATCTATGTGCTTTACACAAATAGGTTGCTTCCTGTTGGAAGGCAGAAAGCCACTCTCCCCTGAGCCTCCAGATGAGCCCTGATTTATCCCTTCTGCACCAAAAACCATGTGAGCTGAAAGGTCAGGCAGTTAACGATTTATGCTTTGTTTTATAAGATTGCTCAGAGAGAGACTCTTTTCCCTCTCTTGTTTATTTTTTATCCTCCCCCCGCCTGTTGTCCATTTTTCTGCCTAAACTAGACCATGGCAAGGGAAATGGGAAAATGTGCTGTAACATGAGCCCAGGAGCTGGCAGGCTGTATGAGCCAGTGAGGGTAACCTCCCGTGGCCAGCCGCCACCAGCCACCCAGCGAGGGGCACATGCATCACTGTGCCTTGTCAATTTTTTTAACCTCAGTTCTGAACTGGGATTTATTTGGCAGATGGATCTGGCTCTCCCTGGGCCCTACAAAATGATCTGTCACTGTCTCCCCTGATAACCTATAGCAGTCCGTAATAAAGTCAGCTTGCCAGGTCTAGCTAATGGATGCCGTATCTTAGATCACGTTAGGTCTTTTCATTTATTAGATTCCCATCTTGGGCTGCCCAGACATTTCTTTAAAGAACATAATACCCCCATCTCCCACCCAGGACATCTATCTCAGCAGGGCATTGTGCAGGGTGAAGGCTAGGTGTGTTTATCACTTGTTCACTGGCTATGCTCTTTTAATGCCCATTCTTATTGACATAGTAACATATAGGGAAACAATCAGTCCATAAACTGATATGTGAAAACTAGGGGAAAAAAATCTTCAGAGCCTATACACTTTTAACCAGTATGTGTCTTATCAACTTCATTTGCTTCTCCCCAAGTCTGTTTTTTTCCTGTTTTATTTAATAATATCATCATGACCATGTGAAAAGAGCTAGAAATCCTTCAGTGTGCTTTGACCGTTTTTTTCTCCTTTATCCTCATATCCAGTCAGTATCCATATATTACTGACTGAGTTTCAAAATGTCCCCTGCTTCACTGCAGCTTTCCACCATCTCTCACTTGGATTATTGCTTTTTGATAACCTTGGATCTGACCTCCCTGACTCTGGTCCTTTCCCACTACAGTTTATAACCCTCCTCCATAGGCTATGGGTCTCAACCCATCACACTCCTCTCTAGAGCCATCAATAAATGTTTAGAATGGCATCCCTTGTGCTTTATAGATACACCAGTGCCCTTGCATCCAGCATGACTTTTCACATCTCCATACATTTATTTCAATAGCTTCCTCTGTCTATACTCCCTTCCTTAGCTCAGAAAAAATTAAAAAATAAACAAAAAATAAGCATTTGTTTTTCAGGATCCACTTCAAATGTCATATTCTCCACGAAGCATTCCTCAACACCTCACAGAAGAATTAATCTCTCCTGCTCTCTTTTTTCCCTGTGATGCCTCTTTATTCATTCTGCAGGGAAGCAAACATACCTCTGCATTACCACAACTTGCAATTTTCTATATTGTTTATTTTGTTTATCTGCAATTTGTTTATTTTCCCCATGTTAGATGATGAACTAACATCGTCAGAGCATATCTCATTTATGTCTCTATCCCTAGCAATGGACTCAGTGTTTAGCCATTGAGACTAGAATACTCTGATCAACTGCAGGAGCATATCAAATAATTTAATTAGGGGCTGAAGTATTTGGCGTTGTGAAAGATTGGTTGAGAAGAATTTTATAGCTGTAGCCTACATTTTCTAAAGGCTTATCTCAGCCAGGTTCAGGCACTGTTGCTGTTGCTTTTTTTTGGCTTCCCTATATCCACTGTATCTTCTTTAGGGGAAAGTACTCTGAGTTCTTTAGGGCACTTGCCAGTCCCTCACTGTATACACTCTACTTGAGAGCAACTCGTTTGCCCCTTTCCTGCTTGCTCATTTCTGTTCCCCTCTAACCTTAAAAGAACTTAATTATAGGAATTAGATCACTAGGCAATTTAACCTAACTCCTGACTTATGCTCTCCTGAATGCATACCATGTCTTGCCTAACCTGTTGATTCTTTTCCTAGATAAAAATAAGCAAGAATGGAGAATTAAGCAGTTATCTGTTGATGGACATTTGGGTTGCTGCCATATCTTAGCTATGGTAAATAATTATTGTAAATAATTCATATTATAAATATAAACACTGTGGTGAATGTATCTTTTTGAGTTAGTGTTTTGATTTTCTTTGGATATACACCCAGGAGTGGAATTGCTGGATCATAAGTTAGTTCTATTTTTAGTTTTTGAGTAACTACCATACTGTTCTCCATAGAGGCTACACCAATTTGCATTCCCACCAACAGTGTGCAAGGGTTCCCTTTTCTCCACATCTCACCAACATTTGTTATTTGTGGCCTTTTTGATAATAGCCATTCCGACAGGTGTGAGGTGATATCTCACTGTGGTTTTGATTTGCATTTCTCTGATGAGTAGCAATATTGAGCATATAATCATGTTCCTGTTGGCAATCTGTATGTCTTCTTTGGAAAAATGTCTATTCAGGCCTTCTGCCCATTTCTTAATCGGATTGTTTGGTTTTTGACATTGAGTTGTATGAGCTGTTTATATATTTTGGATGTTAACCCCTTACCGATGTTATCATTTGCAAATATTTTCTCCCATTCAGTAGGTTGTCTTTTCGTTTTGTCAATGGTTTCCTCGGTTGTGCAAAAGTTTTTAAGTTTAATTAGGACCATTTTGTTTATTTTTGCTTTTACTTCTTTGCCTCAGGAGACAGATCCAAAAAAAACATTGCTACGATTTATGTTAAAGACTGTTGTGCTTGTGTTCTCTTCTAAGAGTTTTATGGTTTCAGGTCTTATGTTTAGGTCTTTAATCTATTGTGAGTTTATTTTTGTATATGGTGTGAGGAAATGTTCTAATCACATTCTTTTACATTCTTTTACATGTAGCTGTCCAGTTTTCATGGCACCACTTACTGAAGAGACTGTCTTTCTCCACTGTATATTCTTGCCTCCTTTGTTGTAAAGTACTTGACCATAAATGCATGGGTTTTTTTCTGGGCTCTCTATTCTGTTCCATTAATCTAAGTGTCTGTTTTTGTGCCAGCACCATGCTGTTTTGATTACTGTAGCTTTGCAGTATAGTTTGAAGTCAAGGAGCACAGTACCTCCAGCTTTCTTCTTTTTTCTCAAGATTGATTTGGAAATTTGGAGTCTTTTGTGGTTCCATATGAAATATAGGCTTATTTGTTCTAGTTCTGTGGAAAATGTCATGGGTATTTTGATACAGATTGCATTAAATCTGTAGATTGCTTTGGGTAGTATGAACATTTTAATAATATTAACTCTTCAATTCCCAGAACACCAGTTATCTTTCCATTTCTTTGTATGATTTTCAAATTCCTTCATCAGTGTTTTGCAGTTTTCAGAGTATAGGTCTTTAACCTCCTTGGTTACATTTATTCCTAGATATTTTATTCTCTTTGATGCTATTTTAAATGAGAATATTTTCTTGCCTTCCCTTTCTGAGAGTTCATTATCAGTGTATAGAAAAGCAACAGATTTCTATATATTAATCTTGTATCCTGCAACTTTACTGAATTCACTTATTAGTTCTAATATTTTATAAGTGGAGACTTTAAGGTTTTCTATTATAGTACTATGTAATTTACAAATCGTGACAGTTTAACTTCTTTCCTTCCGATTTGGATGTCTTTTATTTCTTTTTCTTGTCTAATTGCTGTGGCTAGGGCTTCCAATACTATGTTAAATAGAAGTGGTAACAGTGGGCATTCTTGTCTTGTTCCTGACTTTGGAGAAAAGACTTTTGGTTTTTCACCACTGAATATGATGTTAGCTGTGGGTTTGTCATAAATGGCTTTTTTATGTTGAGATACAGTCCCTCTAGACCAACTTTGATGAGAGTTTTATCATGAATGGATGTTGAATTCTGTTAAATGTCTTTTCTGCATCTATTGAGATATCATGTGATTTTTATCCTTCTTTTTGTTAATGTGGAGTACCACACTGATTCATTTATGAATACTGAACCATCCTTGCATCCTTGGAATAAATCCCACTTGATCATGGTGTATGATCCTTTTTATATATTTTTGAATTCAATCTGCTGATACTTTGTGGAGGATTTTTACATCTATATTCATCAGAGGTATCGGCCTATAATTTTTATAGTATTTTTGTCAGGTTTTGGTATCAGGGTAATGGTCTTGTAGAATGAATTTGATAGCATTCCATCCTCTTCAATTTTTTGGAATAGTTTGAGAAGGATAGGTATTAGCTCTTCTTTGTATGTTTGGTAAAATTACCCTGTAAAGCCATCTGGTCTTAAACTTTTGAGGGCTGGGAATTTTTTGTACTACAAATTCAATTTCACTACTAGTGATCAGTCTGTTCAGATTGTCTATTTCTTCCTGATTCAGTCTTGACAGGTTGTACATTTCTAGAAATTTTTCCATTTCTTCTAGGTTGTCCAATTTGTTGGCATATAAGTGTTCACAGTATTCTCTTATGATTTTTTTGTATTTCTGTGGTATCAGTTGTTATTCTCCTCTTTCATCCCTTATTTTATTTGTGTCTTTTCTTCTTGGAGAGGCTGGCTAAAGGTTTATCAATTTTATCTTTTTTTAAAAAACAGCTCTTAGTTTCATTGATCTTTTCTTTTTCTTTCCCCTCCCCCTTTCTTCTGCTGATTTTGGACTTTGTTCTTCTTTTTCTAAATCCTTTAGAAGTTAGGTTAGGTTGCTTATTTTTTTCTTGTTTCTTGAGGTAGGCCTGTATTTCTATAAACTTCCCTCTTAGAACTGCTTTTGCTGCACCCCATAGCTTTTTGAAAGTTGTGTTTCCATCTTCATTTGACTCGTGGTGTTTTCTCTTTGATTTCTTCATTGAGCCATTGGGGGTTTTTTTAGTAGCATGTTATTTATTCTCCATGTGTTTGTGCTTTTCCCATTTTTCTTCCCCAAACTGATTTCAGGTCTCATACCATTGTGGTCGGAAAAAATGCTTGATATAATTCCTATCCTTTTAAACTTGTTGAGACTTGTTTTGTGGTCTATCATGTGATCTATCCAGGAGAACATTTCTTGTGCACTTGAAAAGAATGTGTATTCTGCTGGTTTTTTTTTTTTATTCTTTTTTTTTATTCTGCTGTTTTGCATGGTATGTCCTGTAAGTTTATACTAAATTCAACTTGTTTATTGTGTCTTTTAAGATCACTGTTGCCTATTAATTTTCTGTCTGGATGATCTGTCCATTGATGTAAGTGGGGTGTTAAAGCCCCCCACTATTATTGTATTATTGTCAGTTTCTCTCTTTATGTCTGTTAGTATTTGCTTTATATATTTTGGTGCTCCTGTCTTGGATGTATTTATGTTAACAAGTGTAATATCCTCTCTTTGTATTGATCCCTTTATCATTACATAATGCCTTCTTTGTCTTTTATTATAGCCTTTGTTTTAAAGTCTATTTTGTCTGATATGAGCATTGCTATCCCTGCTTTCTTGTCATTCCCATTTGCATGAAATATCTTTTTCCATCCCCTCACTTTCAGTCTGTGTGTGTCTTTAGCCCTGATGTAAGTCTCTTGTAGGCAGTGTATTCAAAGGTTTTGTTTTTTTATCCATTCAGCCACCCTATGTCTTTTGATGGAGCATTTAGTCCATTGACATTTAAAGTCATTATTGATAGGTATGTACTTATTGCCATTTTACTACCTGTTTTCTGGTTGTTTTTGCAGTTCACTGGTCATTTCTTCTTTTTGTCTCTTCCCTTGTGGTTTGATGATTTTCTTTAGTAGTATGCTTGCATTCCTCTCTTTTTGTTTTTTGTGTATCTACTGTAGGTTTTTGATTTGTGGTTACCAAGGGGTTCATATATGTTGACCTACAACTATATCTGCTTGTTTTAAACAGTTAGTCCTGTAAGTTTAAACACATTCTAAAAGATCTACATTTTTACTCCCCTCTCCTACATTTTGTGTTTTTGATGTTAAATTTTACATCTTCATGTTTATCCCTTACTGATTATTATAGTTATAGTTAATTTTACAATTTTTCTTTTTTTTAGTCTTCATACTAGTTTATTTAAGTGTTTGATTCTCAACATGTATTACTAATTTGCCTTTACTAGTGGGATTTTTCCTTTCCTATAGATTCTTACCTCTTATCACAGCCTTTTCTTTTCCACTTAGAGAAGACCCTTTAACATTTCTTTTAGGGTAGGTTTAGCACTGATCAACTCTTTCAGTTTTTGCTCATCTGAGAAGTTTTCTCTCTCCTTCAATTCTAAATGATAATCTTGTTGGCTAGAGTATCTTAGGTTGCAGGATTTTCCCTCTTAGCACTTTGAATAACTCATGCCACTCCCTTCTGACCTGCAAAGTTTTTGCAGAGAAATCAGCTGATAGCCTTATGGGGGGGTCCCCTTGTATATGATTCTTTGCTTTTCCCTTGATGGCTTTAGAATTCTGTCTTTAACCTTTGCCATGTTAATTAGGATATATCTTGGTGAGTGTCTGGTTGGGTTCATCTTGTTTGGGACCCTCTGAGTTCCCCATACCTGGATATCTGTTTCCTTCCTTAGGTTTGGAAAACGTTTGGCCACAATTTCATCAAATACATTTTCAACCACCTCCTCTCTCTTCTTCTGGGACTCCTATGATGTGAATGTTGGTACACTTTATGTTGTTCCAGAGGTCCCTTAAAGTGTTCTCGTTTTTTAATTTGTTTTTCATTTTGCTATTCTGATTGGGTGATTTCCATTATTCTAGCTTCCAGATCATTTATGTGTCCTTCTGTATCACCTAGTCTGATGTTAATTCCTTCTAGTGTGTATTTCATTTATTGAATTCTTCAGTTCTGGCTGGTCCTTTTTTATATTTTTTAATTCCTTGTTAAGATTCTCATTTTGTTCATCTTTTCTTTTCCCTAATTTAGTTAGCATTCTTATTATTAATACTTTGAATTCTTTTTCTGGTCAATTGTTTATTTCTGTTTCATTGTGTTTTTCAGGAGGCTTCTCTGGTTCTTTCACTGAGACAAATTCCTCTGTCTTCTCATTTTGCTTAACTTTCTCTGTCTCTATGAAATTAGGTGAAACGGTTACCTATTGCAGTCTTGAAGGGGTATCCTTATGTAGGAGCATCCCTAAATAGTCCACGTGTGCCCAGTGGCTTTGGTGGGAGAACTGGATTTGATGTGAACACACAGTCACTTCTTTCCTCAAGGTGTGCTGGCAGCTATCACCATGGTAGGAGGTGGAGCTGGAGATGGAGGGGCCAGGGCTGGAGCCAGGTATGAGCCAGAGTTTCCCCACTGCTCAGTGGCCATCACCGCTGTACTGGGGGCAGGGTTGGGTCCCAGTTTGCTGGATCAGAAGCCTTGAGAATCAGGTCCACACTGGCTCCATTCCCTTTATGTAGGTGCTCTTCCCCCTCCCAGCACCAGCATCCTTGGCCCAGAAGGGAGCAGTGCTGGAGCAAGAAGAGCTGATGTGGGCACTCGGCATGGGTTAGGGGTTGGGCTGTGGCAGTCCAGCTGGGGTCAGAGACCTGGACTTCTGACACACTGCCTGTGTAAGTGTCAGTAATGGCTGCCCCCACTCTTCTCAGGTGCCACTTCAGGTCTGAGCCAACTCTGCATCTCACAGCCATGCCCTCACCCCAGTGTGGAGCTATGTCATGAAGCAAGTGGGCCTGGCAGGTTCCCTCAGCTCAGGCTGGGGCACAGCAGGAGTGGTTTTGGAAAACTGGACAGCCACTCATGTAGTTTTCAGTCCACCCTCTATGCCCTGCATCACACACTCCTCACGTGTGGAGTCCAGGCTTCCCACAGCCTTCCTCTTAGTGCCACCGGCCTTTCAACCAGCCAAAGGGTCTCTACTTCCCTGTGTCAGATCCCAGGGCTGGAACACCCAATATGTGGCTCAAAGTACTCACTCCACAGGGAAGATTTCTGCATGTTTATTCTTTTTTTTCCTTTGAGTCCTCTCCCAAGGGCACAGATCCCAACTGATGGCTTCCCTTCCCTTCCTACCCAATTCTGTGTTGATCTTTCTTATAGCCTTGGTTATACAGGAGTCTTTCTGCCAGTTTCCAGTTATTTTTCAGTGAGAATTGTTCCACATGTAGATGTATTTTTGATGTGTTCGGGGGGGAGGTAAGTTCTATGTCCTCCTACCCCATCATCTTGATCTCCTCCTACAATAGTAAATTCTGATATGAACCAACTTCAGTTCAAATCCAGGTGCTATTATAAACTAGCTGTGTAACTATGCGAAAAATGCTAAAATCCTCTGTGCATCAGTTTTCTCATCTGTAAAATGAGTATAATAAGTGTATTATCATCATAGGCATGTTTTGAAGATTAAATGAGATAATACATGTAAAGCTTACAATATATTGCCTAGTACATAGTTAGCCCTCAATGAGTGTTAACACTTTTGGTAATGAGAATTATGATGATGATGATGACAATGTTGATGATTGTGGTGATAATGTCCTAATTTTAATGGACTTCTTTAGAAAGTGAATAGGGAAAGTATGTTCTGTATTGTACTGAATACATTCTCTTTCTCAGTCACCTCTATGCCATGAAAAATGGCAACACTAAAGGAAAAGCAGACAGCAATAAAAGAAGTCACCTTCTCCAATCTGAAGCAGTCTTACTAAAAATTTTCAACAGTAAGGGGAATGATGCTAAGATAATGGGAAATCTTCTCTAAAGTGAAGCTAGGCATCCTAAACTAAGTCAGACTTTTCAGTCTACTCTAAAACATCTTTTACCTTCTCAATACTTTTCTTTGACTTAGCATTTCTATCTATTTTTATGTTTACATGTTGATGTTTTATTCCACTGTGCTCTTAAGCATAAAGCTTATGTATAAAACTGATGGCTGAAAGTCCTACTTTGGACACTATTTTCAAGATGCAGAGATCCAATTTCAAGCACACAATAATAGGAGACCCAAGGCCTAGGTCCTAGTCCAAACTTTGCCATTCATTTCCTATGTGACCTTGAATAAATTCCTTAATTTGGGGGGACCTCAGTATTTCCAAATTACAAGTTGGATATAATTAGGATTGTAAATGATGCTTCTTTCAGTGCTACAATAAAATCAAAAGGTTGGTTGTGGTTCCTGTTTTAAGATAGCTTTGCTATTCTTGGTCTGCTCACAAAAAGCTAAGAGTCCTGCCTTGTTCTTGAATCAGCTTCTAAGCTTGTAATATTTAAAAAGAAATGTCCATTCATGTGAACAAGACACTTAAAGTCAACTTTAGTGTAGGCAACTGGATGTATCCATAGAAAAACTGACCAATAAATTGAAGTTTTTCTTCCCTTCCTTAAGAAATAAACCTGCAAACTGCCCACATCCTTTCAATGCAGTTCTACAAACGGGTTTGGAGATCAGATGTAGAATAAGCATAACTGGAAAGAGGAAAGAAGAGGGAAAGAAAAGTAAAAGGGTGCAGGAAAAAAAAGAGAAGATAGAAAAACTTGAAAACAAAATAATCCATCTTTCGCCAAAGTGTGGTCCTTAGACCAGCAATATTGACATCACTTGAGAGCTGAAATACATACAAAATTTCAGGACCTACCCTTGATCTACCATATGGGATTGGTGTTGAGTCAATGGGAATATCTTTTTCACCTGCCAGTGTACCCATCCTCTAGCTGTTATGAGAGTTGGCTGGTAAAAACTCACAGCTGGCCCTTTATCTAGACAGTTAGCCTTGGCTGAATGGGAGCTTCCTTACTTGAAAAGCTACACAATATACACTCCAACTACTCCAACTCAACAAACTTTAGTTAATAATTAGCTGATACTAAGGGGCGAAAGACTCATTCCTCATCTTAGGGTGACACTAACGTTTTGTTGTAATTTGTGTTCCAAAGTTTCCCCTGGGGTTCAGACTGAAGCTGCCTTTAGTGGAGACTACATTCACGATTAGTTTTTATGACCTGCTCTATCAGGCATCCCTCACTCCTTTTCTCCTAAGAATACTCCTTCAGTAAGTTACTCAAACAAGAATCCCCATCTCAGGCTCTTCTTTAAAGGAACTCAACCCAAGTTGCTTTGTATCAGAGTAGGTCTGAGAAGCAGAGAGAATTTTGCAGTTGCATCCAACTTGCCAATTGGATCACTTGTGGTAGGTGGTATTGCTAATCTTTGGGATGCTGTGCATGCGGCAGCATGAAACTACTAAGACTTTCACTTGAGGAGAATGATATGGGATGCAGGTTGAGGGGATGGACTAACTGCTGCAATTTCTCAGGCATTGAACTGATATGGGGAAGTAGCAACTATAAAGGCTGTGAAAGTGAGTGGTTCTTGCTAAGTACCATTGATTTATTGAAGAAAGAAAATGATAGGCTCAGACCTCTTAATAATTCAAAGCAAAGTGTGGGTATCACAGGCCTCCTTGGTAGCATTCAAAAAGACTCGTCTCCTGAAGCCAGAGGGCAGAAACAGCTGAAGACGAGACACAGAACTTAAGTGTAATATTGGCAGAACTTAAGAGAATTCTTGGCCTAGGCAAGTCTCCTATGACAATACCAGGCCCAGAGAGGGGAAAGAGTGGAACCTTGAGATTTGAGATGTAGACATATGGGTAGATGAATTTGTGAGCCCTGTATCCTCAATGTCTCTGAACCACTAGGCCATCAGAAGTGGCCCTCTCCTTTTTGGAAGAGAGATCACCCCACCTTTTCTAAGACTGTTCAAAAGACTCAAATGAGGCAGGTGCCAAACAAGACAACGAATAACCTCCCCCAAATTTGCTCTCTCCTCACTGCCAGGGCACCAGGCCCTTATGGACAAATCTCAGCATAGCCAGTTTGGAGAAGTGCTGGACCCATTAGGGACTAAGAGGGATTATGCATCAAAATTGTTATAGGACTTGGGTAGCATGCACTGGCTGGAAGCAGGAGATGATATCTGGAAGTGAATCCTAAGGGTGCTGGATCAAGAAGAGTGGAACATAAATCTGGATAAAAGAGGATTTACAATATGAGGGAACTCTAGTGATACAGGACTTAACTCCCTTCCAAGATTCCTAAGTGATGATTCTAAAACACTGCTGGGATGAAGCATGGTAGCTTGGAAAAAAACAAAAAAACAATAGCTGACATTAAGTTAGAGATACCATGGAAAACTATGAGGAAGAGCTCAAAAGGCTCAGAGAACAGAGCATTTTAAAATGCTTCTGTTACATACAACTAGAAAACCCACCAGCTGATCATTTTCTTCAGGAGGGCCCAGAGAGCACTCCATTTATTAGGACAATAAGGGATGAACTGGGGAAGAGCACACCAACATCACTGCAATGCTCAGCAGTGCCTGTCCTCTGTGGGTTGAAATGGTAGGAGAGATGCTATCACAAAACTGAGTTCCCTAGAAACAATGGGGGTGATAGGATTTTGGAATAGCATGATTAGCAAAACATGAATGGCAGCCAGAAGGATCTGACTTGAAATGATCTACAGAGATGACTCAAAGTCATCTGCCCAGGGTACTGCAAATATAATAAGAATAGGTAAACAGAAGGCAGAGGTTATCCTCCCTGGAAAGTCATGAATTTTTGCCCAGTTTCAAGACTGAAGTCAGCTCGCAGATACAGAGCCCATTGACTGAAGGAGCATCCAGGTCCAGAAGATGAAGATCCTTATAGCACCACAGCAATTATATATTGATACAATAGTGATTCCCCAGTCCTTCCCCAGTGGAAACCCATAAGCCATTACTTGGGTATGGCCCACTTGGGAAAGGGGAATACCCAGATCTTTCAAGGCCTGGTAGATATAGGGTCCAAGTTCAATCTGACGCCACGAGACCAAAAAAGTGCTACCTTGACAGCCTCCCCATTAAATCAGGGGTATAAGGGGTTCAGGAAATAAAGGTAAATCCATAGAGTTTTGACCCAGGTCCATCTCACAGAGGGGACTATGAACCCACATAACTGTCATTTCCCCAGTCCCCAAATGTATAATTCAAGTGAATATCTTTAGCAGTTGGCAGAAACTTCACATTGGTTCCTTGACCTATAGAGTAGGAGTGGTTGTAGTAGGGAAGCCAAGTGGTAGCCCCTGCAACTGTCCCTTCCCACCCAGAAATTAGAGTAAACAAAAACAATTATCACTTCACAGCACAATAACAAGATCAGTGCTACACTCAAAGACTTAAAACACGCAGAGGTGGTGTTCCCCACCATATTCCCATTTCATTTACCAGTCTGGTCCCTACAAAATCTGGTTGGATCCACTGCACTAAACGTGATATCTTTATTAGAGAAGATTAACAGAGCCTCCAGTATACAGTATGTGGATATTAGACTGGCAAACCATAACTCACAAAAAAGAAAATTAGAGCAGTTTACATTCACATGGGCTATATACACTCACTGTCATATCCCAATGTTATGTTCTCATGTTCTCTGTCATACTATAGATTGAAGGGACCTGGACTGTGTAGGAAAGAACAACTGTTTTCCCTCTACCTATGTGGGGTGCACTAACTGGGGCCCAGTAAATTAGATTGACAAAAGACAGATAAACAAGAGAAAAACAAACAGAACCTTATTAACATGTGCATCGCACAGGCACATTGGGAGCACACGGAGATGAGTAATTCCAAGGGGTGGTTAGAGCTTGGGTTTATATAGGATCTTAACAAAACAGCAATACTTTTTTAGAGAAGTGACAAGACAAAGGTAAAGAACTTTGAGTTTCTAGGGGCAGCATGCTATGGGAAGGCAAATATATGGGGAAACTAATGTTAGATAAGGGCTAGTTGCATAATTTGTTTTGTAGAGTCCTTTGGTAGCATCCCTGGGCTGAAGAGGGCCTAGTGTTGTCTCTGGTGACTAACTTCTGTTTTTCCTGGTAGAAAGGGGAAGGGGGACACCTTTATAAATTTATGTCCTGCATTTAGGCAAGTAGTGGAAGGACAGAGAGTTTTTCCTGTATCTTCCTCTTCTCAATTGCCTTCAGGTCAAAATAATCCTATGCCAAAGTGGTATATTTTGAGGTGGCATATTCTTCTATCTTTCAACTGTCTGGATATTTTTTGTAAATTAATATTGTATTAATTGAAGCTGATGATCAAAAAAGTGGCAAATGCTTTGGATGCCTTGGAAATGTACATGTAATCCAGAGAGTGGGGAAATGCCTCACATTTCCTACCGCAAAGAATGAAACCCAACCCTGGATAGGGCTCTTTGGGTTTTGTAGGCAACATATTCTGCATTTAAGAATACTGAAACTACTGATTCACCACACTGGTTTGAAAGCTGTTAGCTTTGATTGAGGCCCCCAAAAAAGAAAGTTCTCTGCAGCAATTCAGGCTGTGGTTCTAGAAGTGCTAACATTTGATCTCTGTGACTCAGCAGATTCCATGATACCAGACAGATCTGTGGTAGAGAAAGACATTGTATAGAACCTTTGGCAAGGCCCAATAGGCTGGTCACAGCAGAAACTCCTATGATGTGGAAGAGAAGTCATGCCACATGTAGTAAAAATCTATATAAGACTCAAAAAACAGGTCTTGGAATCCTTTTAGAAACTGCACGTCTGACCTTGAGAATTAAGTGACTATATGGCCAGAACTACTTATCATGAACTGAGTGCTTTCAGATCCACCAAATCATAATTTGGGGCAGTTCTAACATCAATCCATAATAACATGGATGTGGTATATCCAGAATCAGGCACAAGCTGGTCCAAAAGGTACAACTAAGGTGCATGAACAGCTGCTCAGGGCCCATGTTTCTCTGGGGCCTTTTCCTCAGCTCCCACTTTGACCACATGGGCATTTTCTATGACTAAATGATGGGAAAAGAAATACACAAAGCTTGATTCACAGATGAGTCAATTTAGCAAGTGAGTGCAAGCAAAAAATGAATTGTCACTGTACCACATCTTCACTCAGGAGAAGCCCTGAAAGAATGTCAAAGGAAAAGCTTCCCAGTGGGAAGAGCTTTGGACACTACAACAGGCAAAACACTTGGAATGTAGAGAGAGTAGACCAAGGTTAAGACTGTACACAGACTCATGAGCCAGCAGTAATAGCTTATCCGCATGGTCAATGACTTGGAAAAAACTAGATTAGAGGACAAGGAAGGAGGTCTGGGGGATTGGCAGGTAAATGGACCTTTGAAAGTGAGTACAGAGTATGAGCACCTCTGTATCACGCATTAATGCTGAGCAAAGAGCATCTGCTATAGAAGAGGCATTAAAGTATCAATACCTAGTGGACCACATGACTCAGCAAGTCTTCTAATCTTTGTCCTTGACCACCCATTATCAGTGCCTCTTGCATAAGACTCATAAAGAGCTGTGTGGTGGCAGAGACAGAGGCTATTCATGAGTCAGAGAGCAGGATCTGTCTCTTACTAATGCTAATCTAGCTCTTGCCCTTCTGCATATCCCACCCAACAACAAAAGAAAACAAAACTAGGACCTCAGAAGAGTACCACCCTTCAAGAAAACCAACCAGCCACTTGTAGCAAGTTGACGTTATGGGACTTCTTCCCCCCCCAACCCCCGTCGGATGGAACAGCCATTCATCATCAACTGGAATGAACACATATTACAAGTGTGGGTTTGCCTTTCCCAACCACGTGCTCTCAGCTAGCACCACTATCCAAGGGCTGACAGTGTCTGAGCTACAGTGTCTGTAGCTCAGACAAACATATTTCACCTAAGAAGGCCCAGCATTGTACACAATGGTTGGTCCCACTAACCCTCTTACAAGTTTTCCCCCAAATATGGCCAACCAAAATCCTAAAGAAGCTGTGTTTAGAAGGCATGAACTTAATATAGGCAGCAAGTGAAAAGAGATGCAAGGAATTGATAGTAATGAATACTTGTGGTTTCCCATCCAGATGGCCTCTATTAAGCAATGCACATGTGAATTTTGAATTACAGCAACTCATGGCTGCCCCCATCTCCAGAGAATTGCCCTTGTCCAAACAGGAGTATCTAAACACTGGTGTGACTAAAGATGTGAATAGGACATCCCTAAATTGTACCAACAGCACAAACATTTGGCAGACATACATGATTCCTCAAAACATTTGCACAATTTTGTTTTAGGATGATTACTGGCAATGATCAATTCATCAGAAATATATGTATGTATCACCAAGTTATCATAACTTCAGGTAAATGACATATCTCAGAGACTGTACCTATTTCCCCTATTTTATAAATGCTTATACACACCTAGTAGCCACCACACTTCTATTTGTCCTTTAATGAATGACAGCATTTTGATCTCCTTTCCTTTGTTGAGCGATACCTTGTTGCCACCTGATAACTGCATTTCCAGATAATCACAACTTATAAAAAACTGTAAAAAGAAAAAATAAAAGCAAGTATCAATGGTGGAGTGAAATCTAGGCTTCCCATGGGAAAACATGCTTTTGAGAATTGTAAATAGCGTACCACATCAGAGGGCTCATCAGAGCATGAGAGCTGGGTAAAGTGTTTAACGCCAGACATTAATAGCTTTTATGACAAAGTCTTCCCATGGAAGATTTTGTGGTGACAGAATATTCTGATTAAAGATGACTGGAAGACATGAAAAAAAACATCAATAGTGTTTATAAAAGATGGTTAGTTTCAGCAGCACAGACATTAAGGAGTCAGTAAGGGAGAAGCTCATGCAGTAAAAAAATACCAGGGATTAAAACAAAATAAATACACTTATTTCCTGCTTAGGAGAGTTCTTCTAGAAGAAAGTTAGGAAATTGCAGTATTCCTCCCGAATGATTACCACAACAGTTTATAAACATTCTATTGATCTTTTTTTTTTTTTTTGCGGGATGGGGGGGATTCTTTTTACATAGGAATTTTTTTTTAAACATCTTTATTGGAGTATAATTGCTTTACAATGGTGTGTTAGTTTCTGCTTTATAACAAAGTGAATCAGTTATACATATACATATGTCCCCGTATCTCTTCCCTCTTGCGTCTCCCTCCCTCCTACCCTCCCTATCCCACCCCTCTAGGTGGTCACAAAGCACTGAGCTGATCTCCCTGTGCTATGCGGCTGCTTCCCACTAGCTAGCTATTTTACATTTGGTAGTTTATATATGTCCATGCCACTCTCACTTTGTCCCAGCTTACCCTTCCCCCTCCCCATATCCTCAAGCCCATTCTCTAGTAGGTCTGTATCATCCCAATGTCCATCTGTCTGCAGGACAGATGATGTAATCCCTAGTTAATACTAACTGCACAGGAAAACAGTCTGAGTGACTGCAGAGAGAACTGACTGAGCACCTGTGGCTTTGGTTTACCTGAAGAAAGCTTTCGACAGGCACACAGGCACACACATACAAATGCTTTATCTGCAGCCAAGGGGAACAATTTGGGTAGGCCTAGCGAGAAACCGCATTAAACGTGTTTCTTCCTGCCGGCACCTGAGCCCCATGAGAATTCTCCTCTCTCTCCTTCCCTGCCACCCGCCTTCCTCTCTTCTTCTTAGACACATATACCCTCACACACACAATTTTATAATTTGATGGTTTGCATTTAAAAGACAGGCATCAATGTGTGAGTGGAATCTCTTATGCTTTACTCTGGTTTTTACTTCTCCTGTGAATCAGTCTTATGCCAGTAAACCTAATCCAATAATAATGACCCAAAGTGTCTAGCAACAGGACGCCCTGTGCTGAATCTTCTGCAGTTTTCTTGTAAGACCCATATTCGTTTTTTTGGTAAAGCAAGGTCGCTCTTGTAAGGAAAGGAGAAACAGCCCTAAGGAATTCTGTAGTGCAAGGTCAGATTGCTTTACGTGTCATTTTGTTGAGAAAAGTGGCAAACCAGAGAGTGAGGACAGAGAAGTGGCTAGTGGAGGACTTGGCTAATTAAAGAGGTCTGGTCTGGTGCACACAGAGAAGAGAGGAGGCTAATATTTAATAAACACGTTCCATGCCCTGTGCTGGTCATTTCACAATTTGTAGGTTTTAATTTTCATGTTTCCTAGAAGACACTGCAGCTCAGAGAGGTTACGTAACTTGTCCAAAACGTGCAGCTAGTAAATGGCATATCCCTGGTTCAGTTCCAGAACTGTCTTCTGTAGCATCATGCTGCATAAGGAGAAGTCTCACAGGGAGGAAATGCCACATATCACACACCAATGGTTCCACCAGATAATTAACACAAGACGAAAAAGTGCAAATGGACCTATTCCCTATAATCCTCTGCCACAGGGAGGCTGGGTTGTAGGCCTGGAGGGAGGCGTAGATGATGGGACACGCTTGCTCTGTGCTATGGCTGCCAAAGGAAAGACCCCTGTGAAGAAAAGACTATTAACAATCTTGGCTCCATTCAATTTAAAGCAGCTGCTAACAGTAGGGGCCTTTACATTGTCAATTATATGAATTTTCCTATTACTATGTCATATCAAACAGCAATTATAGTACATTCATCAAACCCTGCTCCGGCCTCTCTGGTTCTGGCCATTAATACCACAGTGGCAGGCCTTAGAAATCCTGGAAGACAAATCTGACATGCAGACTTTAATTGTTTCAAGGATTTGTGGTCAGAAACAACACTTGGTGAGAGGCAGGGGGTCAATTACACGATTAGACAGTGATAGGCAGAGACCAGCTGAACCCACTCAACACACCAAATATTTATACATCAGTTCACTTAGCAAAGGGCTTTGACACCTACTATTTCACTTCAAGTTTTCGTCTATCCCATTAACCGATCTGGGAGGTATTTAATTATTCTGCCTCTCTTGCAGTTGAGGAAATGGAGACCAGAGGGTCTCTGCTGGCAGAGACTGAACCGTAGCCTGAGAGAAGGTTCCCATGCAGTTCCAGCCCCACTGAAGGAGCAGGGCAACAGCCAATGACCAATCTTTTTTTTTTTTTTTTAACAAAAAACAATTATTTTATTTACTTTATTGGAGTATAATTGCTTTACAATGGTGTGTTACTTGTTGCTGTATAACAAAGTGAATCAGCTATACATATACATATATCCCCATATTTCCTCCCTCTTGCATCTCCCACCTACCCTCCCTATCCCACCCCTCTAGGTGGTCACAAAGCACCAAGCTGATCTCCCTGTGCTCTGCGGCTGCTTCCCACTAGCTAGCTATTTTACATTTGGTAGTGTATATATGTCCATGACACTCTCTCACTTCGTCCCAGCTTACCCTTCCCCCTCCCCGTATCCCCAAGTCCATTCTCTATGTCTGCGTCTTTATTCCTGTCCTGCTCCTAGGTTCTTCAGAACCATTTTGTTTGTTTGTTTAGATTCCATATATATGTGTTAGCGTACGGTATTTGTTTTTCTCTTTCTGACTTACTTCACTCTCTATGACAGACTCTAGATCCATCCACCTCACTACAAATAACTCAATTTCATTTCTTTTTATGGCTGAGTAATATTCCATTGTATATATGTGCCACATCTTCTTTATCCATTCATCTGTCAATGGACACTTAGGTTGCTTCCATGTCCTGGCTATTGTAAATACTGCTGCAATGAACATTGGGGTACGTGTCTCTTTTTGAATTATAGTTTTCTCAGGGTATATGCCCAGTAGTGGGACTGCTAGGTCATATGGTAGTTCTGTTTTTAGTTTTGTAAGGAACCTCCATACTGTTCTCCATAGTGGCTGTATCAATTTACATTCCCACCAACAGTGCAAGAGGGTTCCCTTTTCTCCAAACCCTTTCCAGCATTTATTGTTTGTAGATTTTTTGATAATGGCCATTCTGACTGGTGTGAGGTGATACCTCATTGTGGTTTTGATTTGCATTTCTCTAATGATTAGTGATGTTGAGCATCCTTTCAGGTGTTTGTTGGCAATTTATATATCTTCTTTGGGGAAATGTCTATTTAGGTCTTCTGCCCACTTTTGGATTGGGTTGTTTGTTTTCTTGATATTGAGCTGCATGAGCTGCTTGTATATTTTGGAGATTAATCCTTTGTCAGTTGCTTGGTTTGCAAATATTTTCTCCCATTCTGAGGGTTGTCTTTTCGTCTTGTTTATGGTTTCCTTTGCTGTGCAAAAGTGTTTAAGTTTCATTAGGTCCCATTTGTTTTTGTTTTTATTTCCCTTTCTCTAAGAGGTGAGTCAAAAACGATCTTGCTGTGATTTATGTCATAGAGTTTATTTATGTCTGCCTATGTTTTCCTCTAAGAGTTTGATAGTGTCTGGCCTTACATTTAGGTCTTTAATCCATTTTGAGTTTATTTTTGTGTATGGTGTTAGGGAGTGTTCTAATTTCATTCTTTGACATATAGCTGTCCAGTTTTCCCAGCACCATTTATTGAAGAGGCTGTCTTTTCTCCATTGTATATCCTTGCCTCCTTTACCAAAAATAAGGTGACCATAGGTGTGTGGGTTTATCTCTGAGCTTTCTATCCTGTTCCATTGATCTATATTTCTGTTATTGTGCCAGTACCATACTGTCTTGATTACTGTAGCTTTTTAGTATAGTCTGAAGTCAGGGAGACTGATTCCTCCAGCTCCGTCTTTCTTTCTCAAGATTGCTTTGGCTATTCGGGGTCTTTTGTGTTTCCATACAAATTGTGAAATTTTTTGTTCTAGTTCTGTGAAAAATGCCATTGGTAGTTTGATAGGGATTGCACTGTATCTGTAGATTGCATTGGGTAGTATAGTAATTTTCACAATGTTGATTTTTCTAATCCAAGAACATGTTATATCTCTCCATCTGTTTGTATCATCTTTAATTTCTTTCATCAGTGTCTTATAGTTTTCTGCATACAGGTCTTTTGTCTCCCTAGGTAGGTTTATTCCTAGGTATTTTATTCTTTCTGTTGCAATGGTAAATGGGAGTGTTTCCTTAATTTCTCTTTCAGATTTTTCATCATTAGTGTATAGGAATACAAGAGATTTCCGTGCATTAATTTTGTATCCTGCTACTTTACCAAATTCATTTATTAGCTCTAGTAGTTTTCTGGTGGCATCTTTAGGATTCTCTATGTATAGTATCATGTCATCTGCAAACAGTGACAGCTTTACTTCTTTCCTTTTCTTTCTTTTTCTTCTCTGCTTGCTGTGGCTAAAACTTCCAAAACTATGTTGAATAATAGTGATGAGAGTGGGCAACCTTGTCTTTTTCCTGACCTTAATGGAAATGGTTTCAGTTTTTCACCATTGAGAAGGATGTTGGCTGTCGGTTTGTCATATATGGCCTTTACTATGTTGAGGTAAGTTCCTTCTATGACTACTTTATGGAGGATTTTTATCATAAATGGGTGTTGAATTTTGTCAAAAGTTTTTTCTGTACCTATTGAGATGATCATATGGTTTTTATCCTTCAATTTGTTAATATGATGTATCACATTGATTGATTTGCATATCTTGAAGAATCCTTGCATTCCTGGGATAAACCCCACTTGATCATGGTGTATGATCCTTTTAATGTGTTTTTGGATTCTGTTTGCTAGCATTTTGTTGAGGATTTTTGCATCTATGTTCATCAGTGATATTGGCCCGTAGTTTTCTTTTTTTGTGACATCTTTGTCTGGTTTGGGTTTCAGGGTGATGGTGGCCTTGTAGAATGAGTTTGGGAGTGTTCCTCTTTCTGCTATATTTTGGAAGAGTTTGAGAAGGATAAGTCTTAGCTCTTCTCTAAATGTTTGATAGAATTCTCCTTTGAAGCCATCTGGTCCCAATGACCAGCCTTACCTCATTGTGTGCCATTCTGTAAAAAGGAATAAAATGGGAAAAACGATCCCATGAGATGAGAGCAGTGAGAAAGAGGAGAGAAAAAAAAAGAGGCCAGAAGAGTGTAAAGCATTGAGCTTGTTGAACTTACTAAGGATGGTTCCTAGTTGGGCTAGCATTAAATCATCCTCTCTATAGCTCGATGGTGTGTTATGCCATAGCTCCACAAAGACAGAGACGAACTTCCAGAAAATGAAGGAATGAGGAGAAGAGAAAGAGAATTAGTTCTTTCTAGTAAAATCTGACTTCAGATCAAGTCTACCTACTCTCTAAAGGCAGGTCTCCCCATGTTCTCAACATAAATAGTTTAAGAATCACAAGAGAAATTACCTCTGCACAAGATGATCCCTTTCAGTTCTATGCATGAAGCATTCACTGACCACCTGTGTTCTAAGTTCCCTTCTAACCACTTGATAGATACTGAGATGAACAGGAAAGTTTTCCTGCCCTTTGGAAATCTGCCATTCCTGGAAGTGGCCAAAACATTGGCTGATGATTCAGTATGGCATTTTAAATGATAGAGGTGAGCTCAGGTTGCCATGGGAGCACAGAAGAGGAAGAGCTCCCAGATAAGCCTGGCAGAGATATCTCAGATATCTCACATCAGTAAGGGCTGATCAGGTTTTTTTAAAAAAGGAGTAGGAAGGATTTTCCAGCAGAAGAAATAGCATCAGATCAGATTCTGGTCTACCAGTTGGCAAGCACATTATGGAAGGAGACAGAGGTACCAGCCAGTTTTAGTGAACAAATGCTTCTGATCAGACCCCATATGTCTCAAGCAATAGGATGTGATGTCAGGGGAGCCCAGGATAGAGACTAGTTACAAATCGAACATTTCTCAGGCCCTGTCTTCTTCACTTCGACTCATCATTTTCTCCCCAGACTCTGAAGCTGCTCTGGTCTCCCTGCTGCCACCCCAGGTCTCTGGAGACACATTGACCCCTGACTACTTGGAACAAGATGTGAAGAAATCCAGTATTCTTTTAGTTCAAGTGGGATAACCATTCCCAAGGAATTATGGGTAAAAACAAACCCTAAGTATTGATAATTTTTAAAAAATTACCTACATTAGGTTTACAAAACCAGTTCATCAGGTTAACCATTACTTCATAACAAACCACTTGAAAACTTAAACAATTACCCCAAATGACTTAAAACAACCACTTCATTTGTTCACAGTTTTATGGATCAGGAATTCACAATGAACTTGGCTGGGTAGCTGGTCTCTGATCCATGTGGTGGTAGCTGGAGTGGCTGGAACTGTAGGATCCACTTTCAAGATGGCCTCTTTACTATATACTGGGAGCGTCATTATTCCTTGACATTCTCTTTCTATCTCCCTCCCTCCCTCTTGTCTCCCTTCTTTACCTCCCTCTCCCTCCCCTCTTCTCCCTTTCCCTCCCCCTCCTTCTCTCTCTCTCTCTACGTGGTGTCATATTGTAAGCAGCTCCTTTGCCCCTTTTCCTTTTGTTCACCCCTGTCTTCCTCAGACCTTAATCATAAAGATGAGATCACTAGGCAACATTTAACCTAGTTCCTGATTTCTGCTTTACTGAATGTACACAATGACTTGCCTAACCTGTTGATTCCTTTCCTGGATTAGAAGGAGTAAGAATAAAGAACTAAGTAGTTAGGGCTTCCCTGGTGGTGCAGTGGTTGAGAATCTGCCTGCCAATGCAGGGGACATGGGTTCGAGCCCTGGTCTGGGAAGATCCCACATGCCGCGGAGCAACTAGGCCCGTGAGCCACAATTACTGAGCCTGCGCGTCTGGAGCCTGTGCTCTGCAACAAGAGAGGCTGCGATAATGAGAGGCCCGCGCACCGCGATGAAGAGTGGCCCCCACTTGCCGCAACTACAGAAAGCCCTCACACAGAAACAAAGACCCAAAACAGCCATAAATAAAAATAAATAAATAAATAAATAAACCCAAAGTTTAAAAAAAAAAAGAACTAAGTAGTTAAAGAATGACTGACTCTCTACCCCTATCTATCTTCCCCTTAGTAAATCTGCAGGCAGACCACGTGGGCAAGAGAATATCCAATTGCAGGTGGACCACACAAGCAAAACCGCATCCCAAGGAAGATCAGAGAGAGTCAGCAGGTCTGCATGCACGGAAAAATGATGAAGAATCTGACCTCCTGCCTTAATGTTTAACTGATATTGTTTCCCCTTTTCCCCTTTAAAAATTGTCATGGCAGAGCAGAATCTTCAGAGTTGGTTTCTGGACGTGAATCCACCTTCTCCCTAGATTGCTGGCTTTTCTGAATAAAGCATCTTTCCTCTCTGCTGACACCTGCCCCTCAATTATTGGGTTTTGAGAGGTGAGCAGCTGAGCCTGATTTCAGTAACATTATTCTCCAGGATTTATTCATGCAGCTTGGGCTTCCTAGAATGTGATAGTCTCAAGGTAGTCTCCCTTCCTGCTTGGCAGCTGGCTTCCAAGAAAGCAGGGCAAAAGCTGCCAGTCCTCTTTTTAATAACTGGAATGACATCATTTTGCCACATGCTATTAGCCAAAGCAGTCACAAACCATCCCAAATTCAAGGGGAGGATAAATAGATTCCTCCTCTCAATGAATGGCAAA
The DNA here is from genome assembly GCF_009873245.2 of Balaenoptera musculus. NCBI lineage: Eukaryota > Metazoa > Chordata > Mammalia > Artiodactyla > Balaenopteridae > Balaenoptera > Balaenoptera musculus. Next base: position 76,890,646 of record NC_045790.1, read on the forward strand.
GAATTTATGTCCATCTTTAATCTGCCACAGTAACTCAAAAGAAGCTTAGCCAACATTTAGCTTTATTAAGCTGTGAGGCATTTAGAGCAGACATCCTCTGGTTCCTTACTTCCCATCATGATGAAGCAAAAAACAAAGCTTACATCCTAAGTGCCTCCTCACAAGTAGATGCCATGCTTGCAACACTCTGTGTGGTGGGCTCCAAAGGATGCCAACTGCAAAAAAAATTCAGCCCACACCTATACCTCTTTGTCCCATTTGGGTCTCATGTGGTAGATGGAATACAGAGAGTGGGTCACTGTGAGACCCACACATCTCTCCTCACCCACATGCCTGTAAATAATTGCTAGAATACTGCTGTGATGCTTTTCAGTAAGCCAGAACGTATAATGAATTTGAATCCTATTCTCTGGCAAATTAACAGTCACTGGCAGAAAAATCCGAGAGCTAATTTTCAGTATGTCTTTATAAGGAACTCACCATCAGAATTATTCTGAACAATATATACAATGTGATTAGGCAGAAGCAGTATTTGCTTTTAAAAAATGTTCTGAGTATGTTGTCATCACAAGTAATTGATGGAGGTGAGACTAGAGCCCTGGACATTTGACCATCTGACTCCAAAGCCCATCTTTCTACTATCTGTACTTAGCCTCCTAATGCAATTAAAAAAAAATAAAAGTACAAAAGGAGGACAGGGATGAAAAATGCCATCCTCACTGAGAAAGGATAGAAACTGCCACTGCCTTCAAATTCTTTTTAGTTCCCCAAAGCGGCCATGACAGGTAAGCAGACAGGGTGTCTCTTGGGAACTGCTAATGAACAGAGGGCCGGGAGAGGCTAGGGAGGATGAAAGAGGAAGCAAGCTATAATATCAGCAGCTGCCTTGGGTATCTGGCTATGGCTCAGGGGCACTTAGGATGGCCCTAGGCAAATTTTCCGAGTAGGAAGCTTGTCTTTTGGAATTCAAGTTTCCTCTCCCTACTCATTCTGGAGCTCCAATAGTTTATCTGCCCCTCAACCATTATCATCACACCTTCTTGAAAGTCTAGATGCCCAGCAACCTCATGCCCCTCCCTCCCCCACCAAGACATCACTGCCACTTCCCCTACCTCCGTACAAAGTGGCTCCTGGAAATGTTACTGAGTCCAAACTCATACTGCTCACTGCACAACAGGCCAATAAATAAAGAGATGAGTTGCTGGGACAAGGTATAGCAACTTTATTCAGAAAGCCAGCAGACTGAGAAGATGGTGGACTCGTGTCCCAAAGAACCATCTTGCCTGAGTTAGAATTCAGCCTTCTTTTATATTAAAAGGGAAGGGAGTACAGTCAAACATTTCCTGGTTCCAGTCAGCCTTTGGAGGGGATGTGTTAATTTCTTCCTTCCTGCAGTTATGCATAGGGGGGCCTGGTCAGGATGTTTCCTATGAGCTAAACAAAGGTATTTTAGCTTAACGCTCATTACCTAGGCAAGGTTCCCAGAGATGGGCCATTATGTGTCATTTAAGCTTATAGGCAACATCCCTTTACTGATTAACTGGTAATAGAATACAAAGGTTCTTCCCTATAACAGAAATGCCTCCAACAGCTGACATTAACACTCAGGTTTAGGGTTTACCAGTGTGGCTCCCCCTTCAGGAAGTACTTGCACTTTCAGCTTCTTCCCCTTCTCTCTCCACTGGCATTCCCCAAACCAAGTAGTGGAGGCAGCAGCCGTTTGGTCATAAATCAATCCCAAGAGATGCTTTATTTAATCAAAACAGATTTTAATCAAAGGATTGACAGGGAAGAGAAAAAGAGACATGAAGTAAATGATTTCAACACATGTTACTCAGTAAACAGCTTCTGAGAGCCAGTAAAATTTCAGCATGTCTTTACAAGATGATGGGAATTAATTGTAAGAATGCTTCCACCCACTATGAATCACTTTTCTAGGTATAAATAATATTTTTAAAAATTAAATAATGCTTTATGCATTCAATTTATAAAATTTATATTAACAGTGACTAGGAATGAAGATAGGACTAGGATGCAGGTCATCTCATCCAAATCCCATGATCTTTCTATTCACTTTGCATATTTCCCTATTGCTTTAGCTCTCAACTGTCTCTATGGTAACAAAAGGAACTTTTCCAGTCCTCTTTATGGTTTACCAAGAACTTTCGTATATATACTTTCATGTGCTTAAAGGTAATGGGGATCGGTTAAAGGATTCTACAATATTTCAACCAGGTTAAACTGCAATAAAAAAGAACTCCAAAATCTTAGTGGGTGTAACCTAACAAAAGTTTATTTCTCACTCACATGCAAGTCCAAAGTGGGTCAACAGACAGGACCTCATCTTTATAATCCTTTGGGGATGCAGGCTGAGAGAGTGCCATCTTGCACATACCTTCACAGGCTCTGAGACTATTAAAAGGAAGATGCTAAATGGCCCACAGACTCTTAAAGCTCCCACCTGGAAGTGACACAGGTCTCCTCCACTCACATTTTATTGGCCAAAGCAAGTTGCATGCCTTTTGCTCTGCATTCATAGGGTGTGTGGAAGTACTAATCTACCACGTGTCTGGAAGAAGAAGAGACTGGACCTTTGTGAACAATCAGAATTACTACCAAGTACACAAAACAGAAACAGCATGAGTGAAGGTTATCCTAAACACTAGATAATTTAATAACTGAGTTGTAATTCATTTAAAACTCATTTGTAGTCTGTGGGTAGGCACCAACAAAAATAAGAGGAAGCCTAGGAGTGCACATGGTTCACAAGGAGAATGAAATCAGGAATGAACAACACTTTTCAAATAATCCTCCACATTAGTCACAAGGATAACTGATGGTTAAACATACATAAACATTTTATCAATCACAGATTCCTGGTTCCTAGGTTAAAACAGTACCATGATTAAAACCAACTATCATGAATATTCAAGGCTTTAGAATATCTCTCAAATGGAGAGAATTATTATGAAAATTTGGTTGCAACTTTATCATATAGCAGCTTCTTTATCTTAGGATATTGAAGTTTTACATTATTTAACTCTCTTTAACTTTAATTTACATGGAAATTTCTCACATATCATTGCCTAAAATCTGCAAAACAAGCAAGCAAAGCAGGTCATCCTTATCTCCATTTCACAGATGAGGTAACTGAGGCTCTGTGATTTTATGTTTTGCCCGAGGTCACTCATATGAAAAGAGCACCAAAGCCAAATTTTGAGCCCATTCCTGTCCCATTAACCTAACAGTGAATTGAAATATGTAAGTAAGATCTCAGATATTAAGTTGTTAAAGTTGGAATGACTTAAGTCTTCCATTTCTTAAGCTGTGTTCCATCTAAGAACAGATATTCTTAGAATTAAAGAGCAACTAGAAATAGGTTTGGGACCCTCTGGGTTAAAGAAAATAAAATACAATTCCTTACAAGATTTTGGAGAACTTTCAATGTGCTATTAAGCATTGTGAGTTTCAATGAATGAGAGTGTGGTAGGCAAAATAATAGCCTTGTAAGATGCCTATGTCCTAATCCTAAAACCTATGAATATACGACAACAGGGTCTTTACGGATGTGATTAAATTAAGAATCTTGCAATGGGGGATCATCTTGGATTATACTAGTGGACCTCTAATTATCACAACAGTTCTTATAAGAGGAATATGGGAACATCAGTGTTCACAGTGATGATATGATGGTGAAAACAGAGATCAAAGTGGTCCAAGGCCATAATTGAAGAATTGTGGGCAGACTCTACAAGCTGGAAAAGACAAGGAAATGGATTCTACTCTAGAGTTTCTAGAAGGAACACAGACCTCCCGAGACCTTGATTCTAGCCCAACGACACCCATCTTGAACTTCTGACCTCCAGAATTATAAGAGAATAAATTTTTGTTCTTTTAAGCCACTAAATTTGTGGTAATTTGTTACCATACCATTGGAAACTAGTACAAAAGGACAGTAAGTCTTTGCTCTTAAATTTTTTCGCAATTGAACCTTTTATCCCCTAAAATACATACCTCAAGGAATACAGTTTGAGGAACACTGGTATAATCCAATCCCCTATAATTATCTTGAGATATGGATTACTGAGATTAAGAATAAAATGTTTGACCAGGGTGAAAAAATTAATAGTAAATACAGGACAGAACAGTATTCGACATTGCAGCATGGTGAAAATAACTTACTTCCGCACCCCTTGATTTTAATAGCAAAGGTTTCATCTCCTAACATTAAATGTTCCTGCCTCTCTCAGCTGCCTGGGGAAAAGGCAGCCCTTCCTCCCCATCTCCTCTCTCTACAGCACAGACACTTTTCTTACATGCTGCAGGCAAAAACAATTTGAAGCAGGTGACAGCAGAACTCTCCTTTTTAATGCCCTCTGCCTCAGGCACAAGACCGGATCTTTCCAGAGACTAGAAATGTTATGAGAGGACATTCACCCATTCTCCCCTGGCAAAGCCAAAACATACATTTCAATTGGATCTCAGAAATGCTGATAAGTATCAGAGGTCTGACAGGCTGCTTCTGAAGCAGGTCTCCCATGCAGCATTTTTTACCTGTGTCTTATTTAGAGTGGCCGCACAGGAGAGGAGAGAAGAGGGAGGGCACGGCTCTCCAGCCTCCAACCTTGCCTCTGCCTGTCAGAGATTAGAGGCAGTGGGGGTGAAAATCCATCCTGCTAATGCAAAAGGCTTAATGCCGGTTAGTTTGAAACCAGCAGAACCACAAAACTGCAAACCTTCTCATAGTGCGGCATTTCAGAATCATAAGGAAGTATAAATCATCACTAAAATAGTAGAAAACTGGGCCCCCAGCCTTCACAGGTTTCTACAAATCATTTTTACCTCTTACCCAAGAGACACACTCATGAGGCATTAGGTTTGGAGAAAGGAGGAAAATTTCCTGGAGAGCACAACTATGGTTACGTCACTATCACTGAAGGGGCCAGCATGATTGAACTATTTTGCCAGGACAGTAGCTTCAATCTCCCAAAGGCGATTGCAGTGCTCCAATAAACAGAAAGTGAAGGCCTGCTCAGTAATCTAGAATGATTGTTAATGTGAGTTCCAAAGATATTGAATATGTTTTATTCCAACATGTTACAGGGTCGTTGTTTATTCCATTTTCACAGCCTGCCCCCTCCTTCAGTCTGATCAACATTTGTTCATCGGGATTATGGCCAATATCCTATGGGCTGGAAAACAAGCCACTGTGAAACAAGCAAGCTGCTGGCAGGCTGTGACATTTTTCTTCATCTAGTTGGAGGGCCCAAGTGATGTACAGCTGTCTTCCAAACGAAGGCTACTTGTTTATGCAGAAGGCAGGCTATGGCCATAGGCTATTACTTAATATTTTGAGTTGTCAAATCACTTGCGATGACTGAAAACGTTCACCTTACCACTGGGAAGATAATGGGTTGATCTTTAAGAAATGTCTAGTACCAACACCACTCATCACCGTTAGTTTTTCAATGATTCATTCAACAAGTACTTGAGAGTCTTCAATGGGCAAAGATACAGAGATGACTAATTCCTTATACTCCAGGAGCTCAGGGTGTTTTGCATGGGTAAATATGCATATGAATATGTGGAATAGAGTTAGGGTACAAAGAGCAGAGTGAACCATTTCAGTCTAGGTGTCAGGAAAGGTGTCACAATGCAAGAGGCACTTGAACTGAGTCTTCAGAAAATAACTGAGACCTTGGAGGTGGTGGCTTTCCATATCTGGCAGGGGCATTGAGGGGTGAAACAAGAGCACCCACTTGGGGAAGTGCCAATGATTCTGAATGGCTGAATTGTGGGGTGAGGCAGGGAGTGTCAGAGGTAGGCTAAAGAGGCAGACAGAAGCCATATTAGGGAGGGCCTTGCGTGACTTGAAGAACCTTCCGCTTCAGGGCACATCAAGGAGAATCAACAAGTTTACTCAGGACCACAGCTTGAGCTGAAACTGAAAAAACCCATGTTGTCTTTGTTTACGTAGTATTTTCACAATCAGATCCAGGTACTTCAAACAAAAGGAATTATTTTTCAAACAAAGAGAATTTAATACAGGGCACTGTTTACATAAACAATGGGAAAGTTAAAACGCAAAACTGAGACAGTGAGGCAACCTAGAAGTTAGCGATGGCATAAAATTACAGTTGGCCCTCTCTATCTGTGGGTTCCACATCTGCAGATTCAACCAAGTGCGGATTGAAAATATCCGGGGAAAAAAAAATCCAGGAAGTTCCAAAAAGGAAAACCTGAATTCGAATTTACTACACTGGCAACTATTTACATAGTTTTTACATTGTATTTTCGACTATTTACATAGGATTTACATTATATTAGGTATAAGTAAGTTAGAGATGATTTAAAAGATATGAAAGGATATGTGCAGGTTATATGTAAATACTGCACCATTTTATTTAAGAGACTTGATCATCCTTGGATTTTGGTATCCGAGGAGGGTCCTAGAACAAATCTCCTGCAGATACTAAGGGACAACTGTACTATGTGATGTTACAGAAACCCAGAAGCTGAGGATGTCTGGCTGGAACTAGGACCACGGCAGGAGATTCTCCTCACAGATCTAGAAGATAAAGTGATGGGCTCCCTGGCAGGTGCTAGAACAACAGAGGAAAGGCACCTACTTCGAGATGCCACCAGAAAGAATGAGGAAGGAAGAAATATACTGGCTTCTCCCTTTTTCTCTTTTCCCCTTGAACTTCTCATTGACCAAGCAAATCTACAAACTAGTAGGCAAGAAAATGTGGGAAATGTATTGACTCGTGACCCAGAGCAGTGCAGAAAAAGTACAGAGAATGAACATGAGAGAAAACATCATATGACCTACACAGTCCACCTTTTTTTGCTAATCAGCATTCATTGCACCCCTCTGCTCATAACAACGTTATTCCCTTTTGTCTTGGAATATTATTTACAGAATCCATAGAATAACTGTCCTGTATAAAATGAAAATGTTCTCACCCTCTTCCCAAATTGGGAGATGTAAAGACCCATCAAAAATCACCATGACTATACTGAAGTAAAGAATCTCCATGTGACATGCAGTCCTCCCCTTTCACGCTACCACTAGGAACTCGACTTATGATGGAGTTATGTTCCAGTAAATACATCATAAGTCAAAAATACTGAGAGTCAAAAATATTGAGAGTCAAAAATGCTTTGAATACACCTGACCTTCTGAACATCATAGCTTAGCCTAGCCTACCTTAAACATGCTCAGAATGCTTACTCTCATTGTGTAGAAGCAACCCAATTTACCCTTAGCAATCAGCTTTAACCATCCAGACATACCCAATTATCCTTTTCTGGCTATTGGATAGGATCAATGGCATGAGAAGCCCAAAAAAGCTCCAATCCAATGGAACCAGTGATGTCTTCCCTGGTGGAATTCATCCTCCTTTGGAAACTAAGGCCTCTAAATGGGAATAGAGATAGGAAACAAAAATTTTGTAAATGTGCCATTAGGTGTAATAAGGAGAGAGTCCACTCCTACTTATACTTTGGTATCAAGACTTGCAAATTCTAGCCATGGGAGAAAAAGTGGCATGTACTGGTCACTAGTACAAAGCAAATGCTGCATCCTGGAGGGAGCAACTTAATCTCACAAAATGCTGCCTCCTCACTAGTGCTGATACTGAGTCTTCAGTTGATAATCCACCATTCTATCAGGCCATCCACTTCTGAAAGCCGAAGTATAAGACTAAGGAATTTCATGAACCCTTCTCTTGATGTAAAATAATTTCCCCAGTTAGAAGCAATGTTGTATGGGGTACCATCATGATGAGTAGGGTAATAAGTCCATGGATGATGGTGCATGCAACATATTTTAGGCATGCACTACCACTGTAAACCAATTAGAGTCCATTCCATTGAGTACAAATTGCTGCCCCTAACCAATGATGGAAAAGGAGTCAAATATAATCAAACGTCTACTAGGTGTCTAACTTAACCCCTGGTGGTGGAATAGTGCCATATCAGGGGCTCAGGATTGGCTTTTACTGCTGATACATTAGGTATTCAGGAGCCAGGTAGAAATATCAGCCTTAATGAGGGGAAGTCCATATCTTTCCTGCCATTAGAGCCTTTTTGTTGCACATGCATGAGGATGGCTAAGAGACAAACTGACAGCCACAGAATGCATAATCTTATCCACCATGTTATTGAAAGATACCTCTCCGTGGATATCCTTCGAGGAGCATTCACGCGGAGCATAAATATGCTCACGCTGTTACACGGAGTCTATCTATATACCTTCTCCCAAACCTTATTGTCACTAATCTCCCAACCGTGTTTGTTCTGGGTTCCTGAACAGCAAGCTGAGTCATTAGCCACTGCTAACAAGATACTGTAGACCCATACCTCAGGACATACCTACGTCCTAGAAAAAGAGATAGCCCCAGATGTACTGAGATGGGATTTTCCTTAACAATTTTCTTTAAGGGCTACTTCAGTGGTTCTGTAATATAGCACGAATGATTTGGGCCTTGTTCCAGCAAATTTTACAGACTTATCTGTAAACCAGACTTGAATTCTTTTGTCTTCCATCAGTTAGTAATGGAAACTCCCCATGAGACCAAATGGATGTTATGAGAATCTGCAACACCAGCAAATTCTCCCTACCTGTGTCTTCCAGACCTTTGTAAGCCCAATCTCGCATATATGTTTATTTGATGATGGATGGCTACTGAACAAATACAACCTTATGGCTTGGTAAATCAGCTAGAATCTAGTTCATGATGGGCAGCTCAGAAGGCATAGTCATCTGGTGTCCCACAATCAAGCAGTCAGTTTTTAGAACGCAGTGTGTAAGCCAGTTGCATCAGTAGAGGAAGAAATGGTTTTGCTCCAAAACCCTAATGGCCTGTACTGTGATTTTTCTATTAGAGGCTAGAATGGCATCTGCTAGATCATAAATTCCAAGTAACAAGAGAGCTTGTATGAAAGCCTAGACCTTAGGCAAAGCCTTCTTTTTCTCTGAGTCTTACTAAAAAGTAAGGATTATATGAGATACTCAGTAAATGAATCAGAACAATATATCAATTATGGCTTATGTTTCCTCCAAATTCCATAAAGACCCACAAGGTTTACTATACCTCTTTCTTCACGGCAGGAAATGTAAGGCACAGCAACTTGTCATTCACATTAAAGTTTTTAAATAAGATGCCAGGTCACTGGGGTTTTCCTTCCACACTCTAGCACACAATTCTTGCTACTTGCTGCTCACCAGAATCAGTAAGTATAATGCCTCTGATATAGTGACAGTATGATATTCTGTGAGATATACAGATCATCAGTGTCTCTGTACTGTATTATGACAGAGAAAATTGAGTTGGCATGGCCCCAAGGTGAGAGAGGGAAGGTATACTACTGCCCCTTCCAAATAAAACAAATTGTTATTGATAATCTATGTTCATTTGTAGGGGAAATAAATTATTTACCAGAGCAATAGTTGAGATCCAGGTGTTAAGACAACTTGCTCCAGCAAATATATCAGACCTGAAACATGTTACAGTTGGAATTACTATTGGATGAACTTTTTCTAATTCTCAATTATTTTTAAAGATACGTCAGCTTTAACCTGGAGGAAGCAGGCAAGTTAAACATGAACGTGATAGTAGTCATAACCTGTATCCTGCAAACCTTAGATGGTAACACTTCAGTCTCTCAATTCCTACAGATATTGCTTTTCATTTACTATCTCAGTTGAGAGGTGCACTTCCATGGGCTTTGACTCTTCATAACATGATAGCCCCCATTCCATGAGTCAGGGAGCCAATCTGGGGATTCAGCCAGTTTCCAATATGTCTATTCTAACTCTACATTCAGGAACTGGAGAAATAACCACAGGTTGGGTTCACTGTGGGATTAATTGGGGCCAAACTCCATTTACCATCATACCTATAAGCTCCTACTGACATCACTGGATCAGAGTTTCATTTTGTGACACCAGGTATTAGCCTCAGCTAAGAATCCATGTCTAAAAATCTCCAAATCCCTGGATATTTTCCTTTTCTCTTTGCACAGTTATTCTGTTAAATTCAGATTCCTTTAAAGACTTGGCAGATGACTTACAGTATATACTTGTGGCAGTGTTTCACAATCCTTCTTCAAGGGATGTTGGCCTCCTCCTTAGGCTCTGGATCTGTGAACTGGCCCGCATCTGGGAAGAAGAAGAGCAGTTGTGACTTCCTATTGCATTTATTCAAGGTGTTTTCTGATCACCACACCTAATGTTTCCTGGTTGTGTTAGGTCAAGCAATTCTTTGTTAGGCTTCTATTTAACTCCTAGGGAAACTATGATTAATTAGCTATCATCATAGATCCGTGCAGGTAAAAACATCCTGGTTGCCACTCAACCCTTTCTGCTCATTACAGTAATTGGGTCACCTTGTCTCTATCAGTAAAGTGATACTGCAACCTGATCCCAGACATCCTAAGATCTCATCTTCTTATTAAAATCAGTTCACTTCAAAGGCATCATCTCTTACTGTCATCCACAGCCTGCAGAGGAAAGCCACGATATACATTTAAGGATACTGAAGCTCCTCTCATTAACGCAATTACGGATGGTTTAATAAAAGAAGAGTCCTCTAGATTTCTCTTACAAGAGATCGTCATGAGGAAAATGAGTAGGATGCATATAATAAATTCATTCCAACATTCTCATCTCCTTATGCTTTTGAATTCTTCTTAAGCTTTATTCCAGGGAAGTTCTGGCATTTTACCCTCATTTCTCATAGACCACTTTAAAGTCCATGTTTCAGTAAACCAATCATACAATGTTTTAGTGAAATTTTCAGCTGATTCAGCTAGTACTCAAACAAATTTAATCTGGATACTTAGGTAAATATACCTATATTAATAAATATTGACCAATTCTACATTATATTCTGCCTTTCTTAGACTCACTCATATAGATTCCACCTCCACACATGTTTTTCAGGGGTCTGCTAATAAAAATTAGCAAATATTTGCAACTCTTTGGATGTAAAAATATTTACTCTGGGATAAGGCTTTGCACTTCACCTGAGGTATCAATAAGAGATACTTCTGATGAGTCTTTAGGAAAATAAGCATCTCCTTTCAAGGCAACTTTTTTCAGGTGAAAACATTATAAGCTCTTTAAGTAAGGGAAGACTACCCTCATCAGACATAGTTGCATCTGCTGGTAAAGGAAACTTGGGATATCAAGTGATCATGGTTCTCAGATTCAACTGTATCTGTTCAAATAGCAATGCCCCTCGCCCCAAACTCTTCAGTAAAGAATAAAGAGATTCATTCTTCAAAATTAATGCCTTAATACTAACATAATAAACTGATGAGCCTGTGTTTTCAACTTGCATGGTAACCCTGCAAACTACACATGATTCTGATGCTCAACAATGATTTCCCTCCTGACACAAAAAATTCTAAGAACGCCATGGCAGCCCTCTGATTCCTTGGTTTTCCCTTGAGCTAAGAGTTTAAACCTCTAGACTTATCATTTTCTGTTTGTAAGCAGTCCAGCACAATCAGAACCAGCGATCCCATTTTTATTGTCAAATGCAACAGCTACTTGTTTTCCCAAAGTCTAGTTTTCAATTGTCACATCATCCCAAACAAACCAGGTTATAATTTAAAGTTAATTGTGATGTCATTTGATAAGACAGATTAATTATAGTATCCCATTTTTCACCTGAGAGAAGTTCTGTACTGTGTTCAAGCTAAAAGAAGCAAGCAATCGAAGTTCAAAATTTTCTCTTGAGGATCTGTTTCCTGGAACTTATCCTGATACCTCCCCCCTAAAGACTGTATCAGTAAAGGTCTAACCAGGAAAATATAAATCAATGTACATATTTCAAATAAAGGAAATTTAATACAGACAAATGGTTATACACGTGTTGATAGCACTGAGAAACTTAATAGGAGATCATGAAGCAATCCACAGACTGGCAACAGCAGGAAAGCCAGTACTACCCCATAGGGCTATAGGAAGCAGAAGTGATTTTACTGAAGCCCGAAAGCCAAGAGTATATAATGGGGGCAAATATCACTGGGGGAGCTGCCTGGGGGAGCTGGGACCACTGAATGAGGGGTTATCTGCCAGGAGCTGGAGTTAAGGAGATGCAGCTTCTGCCAGAGATGCTGTCTAAGTCAACATGAGAGGAGATATAACCTTAAATTCCCCCTTTCTCTTGTATTTCACCTTTTCTTCCCATTGGCTGACCCTACCTAATAGCTAGTTAGTAGTCCCTTGCAATACAGAATCAAAATGGGAATATTCAGTAAATTGATCTGAGAATAAAAATATGCAATAAATTGATCTGAGAATAAATAAGCAAATGACTGGCTTGCTTTCACAAAGAGTAATCGAAAGAATTTGCCACCATTCCATTTGGAGTTTTAGCCAGGGCAACTCACAAGTAGCTAGAATTCCTTGTACCTACTTCTTATAGAGTCATTTTCTCTGTCATGCATATATTTCTAGTTCAATCCAGGGTAGAAAGTTTGATTTCACACAAGAAGCTTCATCAGCTACAGGAATTTAGACAAGAAAGTTGGGAATGGGTCATTGTCTACAAAAGTTAACTATGTGTAATAGGTGTTGAATACAGACTTCACCTCTAATTCTCCCAATGCCACCACTATTAAAATAATTGACACTAACCCCACTGAGATTTGTATTAATGTATAAAGAGAGCATAAAACATACTTAAAACATAGTATTATACCACAAATTGCCCTAATATTAGTATTACAGAACCTGAGTTTCAGCTTCAGTGACTCACCTCTCTGAGATTCAGTCTATTGTTCTCTAAAACAGATTAAAATAATTTGTAAGTCCTTTCCATGTATTTGTTCAAAAAATATTTTCCCCAGTCTCCTTTGCTAACTGACTTTAGCTAAGCACAAAGAATATAATAATTTATCCTTGCAGCCCATGTATATTTCATGAAGCCAAATGCTATGGTTATTAATCAAACAGACAAATGTATATTAAATTGTAACTGTTCTAAGTGCTATGAAGGAGAAATGCATGATTTCATGTGGGCATTTGGTCTAGTTAGGGGAGTCAATTAAGGAGTCCATGAGGAGATGATCCTTGATATGTAGGCGTTCGACAGGGAATGAGATGAGAGGAGAATGTCCAAGCATATACAAAAGCCCTGTGGCTGGAGGTATGTGACATGTATATGAGGCTGAAAGGACAATGTGCCTGGAGCCAATTAAAGAGGATGGAAGCATGGTGCACATGGACACTACAGAAGCAGTTAGGGGCCAGAATACGAATGACCACAGGGCTTGTGAAATAAACTGTTTTTACCCATAGAGCAGTGGGAAGCCATCAAAGGGTTTTGACCTGGAAAGTAACATGTTCAGATTTGCACTATGAAAAGATCACTAGCTATGCTACAGAAAATGCATTGGAAGGGAAGTAGCTACTCTGGTAGCTCAGCTTAGGTTATAGTTGATAGAGACAATGAGTAGTAGATATATATCAGTGAGTTTTAGGAAACTAAAATAACAGGACTTAGTGCTGAGTGGGATTGGCGTAGTGAATTAGAGGGATTCGTCAAGGATCCATGGGTGGATATTGGTGCCCTCACTGATAGCATTACTGATGGCATCTGCTTGAAAGAGACCAAGGTGAAAGGACAGGATACAGGGTAACTGTGAGTATATTCTTGGACATATTTGATTCAGGTAACTTGAGCTACATAAGAGAAAGTGCCAAGTAGGCAGGTGGATATTCAGGAATGAAACAAAGGAACAGTCTTGACTAGAACAAGATACTTGGGCTTCATCACCTTAGAGATTGTCATTGAAGTTTTGGGCAAGAGTTAGATTGCCTAGAAGAAGAATGGAGGGTAGAGAGAAAAGAGGACCAATAATGGACCTGTGAGTAATCTCATCAGCCAATGATTACTTACTAGAGGTTGAGCCTAAAACAGAAATAGGAAAAGAATGAACAGATAGGCAGGAGAAATGCCAAGAAAGAGTTAGATCACAGAATTCAAACAAAGTGTTTTGAGAAGGAGGACGCGTTGAAAGCTGCTGAGAGGTCAGGAAGAGAAGTGAAAGAGTCCATTCAATTTAGTGAAATGGACAGTACTGATGACATAAAGGAGAGCAACTTTGGTGGAGTCAGGGGATCAAATGCCAAACTGAGGTGAACTCAGAAGAAATTGGAAGAAATTTGCCGTAGAAAGGAGGAAAAGAGAATGCAATATGTGAAGGGTAAAGAGGATTCTTTTTGTTGTTCTTAAAAAATAAAAGATATAAGCATGCTTAAGAGTTGATGGCAAGTATCCAGTTGAGAGGGAAAGTTCTACCATATAACATCAAGAATAAACAAGCAACGGTGTAAAGTTCTGGAGCAAGCCAGAGTGGGTAAAATTCCAAGTGTTAGGTAGTAGGGACATCATCGTAAAGAGAAGGAAGAAGGACAGGGCAGATGCAAATTTATGTTTGTTTGTTATTTGGCAGATGCTTTGCTGTTATTGAGGAGATGACAGAATTGTCTTGTGAAGGCTTTTAATTTCTCTCCAAAGTCAATGTTCTCTTCCTGGGGAGAGAGGGGAAAACAGCTTGGGAGATGAGAAGGGCTGGAAAATGAAGGGAAGCAGGAAGCAGAAGGGCAGGACATTTCCAACTCAAGTTTTCAATGATCGTATAACTTCACTTCCTATGTGCTGTATACCGATTTCAAATTGGAAAGTATTTCCATGAAATGGTATCACGGTCCTTTGGAAAAATTACTTTGTGTCCTATTATGGCTTTCTCTCTCTCTCTCTCACACACACACACAAGCACACACACACACCCTTAACACACACCATCACACCATTCAACTCTTTGAAAAACTTAATGCCATATGAATATTGTTGTTCAAAATCAATCTACTGACACAAATTTTACAGTTAACAATCACAGTGGAATTCAGCTACCCACTATCAAGAACGTAAAAAACCACTGCCTGACATTTGTTAGATCTGTACAAAGACATCCCTGGAGTGTCTTGTCTCTGTTTATCACAATTGAACTTGTAGCAGAGGCACTGCCTTGATCCAAAGCCTGTACAGCCTTTACAAAACCCCTTTTAAAACTACAGAGAAAAAAAGGCTGACACAAATTCTTCTTTTCTTACTTTTCCATTCATCTGGTGTGAGTGGTCAAGAAACCTAGGTGAGAGTTGTTTAAAACTCAGTATGTTACAGAGTAATAGAGATTGTTTGAAAAAACCCATGACAGATAAAATGAAGTACTTGAAAAACTAACATCTATATAAATGAATCTCAGGTTCACATTGATTTGTAGCTTCCAATTAGTGAAGTGATCAACTGAATTACACCAAGATTCTCCTTGTCTCAGGCGCTAACTAATATTTGCTCCAAAGAAATGGCTTCCTTTCTAGATAACATTACTGGCCATAGAATATTCACTATGACAGTGCAACGTGAAAGTGATCTTGGCAGGTTTCACTCGTAGAATTCAAATTAAGGGAAATCTTCCAAATATTAAAAAAAGGAAGGAGAGTGTTCCTTCTTGTCTTATCAACTGTTATAAAATTCATGAAGCCCTGTCTGGCTTGGGTCTTCCATCTACTGACAAATTTGATTAAAATTAGACTTGAGAATAAGTAGTAATGGAACTGTCCGAGCATAAGTATGTTGCCACTGAAAATTAGTTTCTAAAAAGGGCATCGATTAGAAAGGAAATGTAGAGAGGTGAGAAATCTGCTGCCTATTCTGCATCTTCAATTATACAAAATACTGCAATGAAAGGTTAGTGAGGTTAGGAAGACTTTTATTAAATAATACAATTAAAAGCTAATAATTTAGGATTCAACCTATGCACAAAAAGGATATTTAGTGTATTGGTTTTCTATTGCTGCTATAACTTAAAACAACACAAATTTATTATCCTACAGTTGTGTAGCTTAAAAGTCTGACACGGGTTTCACTGGGCTAAAACCAATGTCAACAGGGCTGTGTTCCTTCTGGAGGTTCTGAGGGAACAATTTGTTTCCTTGCTTTCTCCACCTTCTAGAGGCAGCCCATATTCCTTGGCTCATGGCCCCTCCACCCATCTTCAAAGCCAACAACATAGCATCTTTCTGACTGATTCCATCATCACACCTTTTTCTATACCTCACTTCTGCCTTCCTCTTTCACTTTTAGGAACCCTGTGATTACGATAGACCTACCTGTATTATACAGGATAATCTCCCATCTCAAGGTCCTTAAATTAATCACATTTGTAAAGTCCCTTTTGCCATGTAAGGTACCATATTCACAGGTTCTGGGGATTAGAATGTTGGCATTTTGGGGGGGCCATTATTCTGCCTACCACACTTGGGAAAGCGGAAAGGCATGTCTTTATTTTTTTATTTTATTTTTTTTGGCCACACAGCAGGGCATGCAGGATCTTAGTTCCCTGACCAGGGATCAAACCCACGTCCCCTGTGGTGGAAGTGCAGAGTCTTAACCACTGGACTGCCAGGGAAGTCCCAGGTATGTCTTTAAAAGAAATGTATTATCGCCAGGTTTGTTTTCTAAGCCTATCATATTCAAAGTGGAGATTAAAAAATTTAAGGGATTTTTTTTCCCCGTAACTGTGCAGTATATCAGATAATCAGACCACTCATTTTCAGTGACAAGAATGCTAAATAAGAAAAGGATTCCTTTGGCAAAATGAAACTAACTCAGAAGATGAACTGATTGAAAAGCTACCAGGGATGCCCACAGGATGTCATACATCTCCCTTCAGGAAATTACAGCAGTAGAGAGAGGAGACAGAGGCTGTAAAATGGTAATAAAAATGTATTTTAATTAAATTATTCTACAATAAAACTAAAAGGAATCTGAAAACAAGAGTTGATTATTATCCTCTTCATGCTTCTTGAATAGCTTGTGCAAGAAATTATTTTGAGACGAGAGCTGAGATGGTTACAAACTATTTCTCCCTGGCTCTCTCTCCTCTATGCTTTTCTAAGTCTCTTTCTTTCTTTGTCGCTGTCTCTCAACTCTCTCCCTCCGATATCTTTCATTTTATCTTACAGAAAGTATGACCTGAGGGAAGACTCAGGTGCCTCAATTTATTACCTTTGAAAGCACAGGAAATCAGTGGACCTCCCACCACTGTGGGTTAAAACTGGCATAAAGCAAACTGTTGCTTTAGCTCAGCTTGCTATACCTTTAAAAACTGTCAGACGCCAAGAGAAACAACAACCAGGAAAGATGGGTTTCCAGGAAACAATAACTTTCATATTTTGATCATCATAATCTAGATCTAAATTCACTTTTGAAAAAATCCACGCATTAAGCATCACATTTTTCAAATAAAAAATTGGGGCATGTGGTCTGACAAAGGACATTTAATCATTTATAAATTTAAATGCAAAGTGTTACAAAGTCATAAAAAATAAACTGCATTTAGCTACATATTGAATAAATTTACTTTATTGAAAAAAAAAAAGAAATTACCAGAAACCAAGGCTGTCCCTGGAAAACCCAGGATGCATGGTCACCATTATTTCTATCAGGCAGTTCAGGATGCTATTTTGGTTGTAAAGCCCACATTTTATTACGTGCAATGTCTGCCAATGCCTCAAAAGCTTCAGAAAAAAAAGTCTTTTTATTCCATGTGAAAGCATGTGAACTGAGTATTTGGCCTGCTTAATTATCCCAAGAGTCTGGTTCAGTAGTTCAGGGTCTGGCACACTAAATGCCCAATAAATGTAGCTTGAATAAATGAACAAATGCATGAACAATTTAAGATTAGCCACATAGAAAGCAGGCCAAGTTTCATCTCTGCCGAGACTGAGTAAAAATCTCATAAGATCCATCTGGAGGAACAACTTCTCAGGACATTTGTCCTATAAAGATAGAAGCATTTATAATGAATAATTAATAACTAACTGATTTCATTGAGATGGGCCAACCTGTAGTATAACCATTAAAAGGTTTTAATTTTTTGAATAAAAAATTATTTGTCAAGCCTCCATTCCCATTGGATTTCAGGCTCCCTGGTGATATTTAAGTCCAATTTCATAAATTTTCCAACTAGTTTTGATGCTCTTCATTTAAAAACCTTAATCGCATATTCAATTCACAGCTCTCTTCCTCTACCATCCACGATGGGCTGGACAGATGTCTCGGAGGCTTGGAGTAGGAGGTGAAGTGGGCATGGGTGGGGTCTGGGACTTCTCTCTCACGCCATTTCTCACCTTCTTTGCTGTCCAAGTCCTCTTCTGGGACTGGAGCAAGGACGAAGGAGAGGAAGGAAGACATTCTGCAAGTGACTGCGTATGGTAAATCGGCCTCACTTCCTTGTCAACAGACCACTGTCTGGCCTCATTTTCCCCTTCATCAAATGCTGACTTGCACATGGGAGGCATCTATGGATCCTCAGGTGGGACCTCCAGGGGGTTCTCCCTGCCCAACGTCGGGTTTCTGTCAGAGGCTCAGCTTCTTCCTCCTCACCTCAGGCTCATCCTGGGTGACCCACTCCACAACCCCTTACTTCCTTTGACCAACGAGTAGCACCTGGGAGGGAGCCGTGATTGAAAAAAATCTTAATACTCAGTCCCCTTGTCACTTCAGTCAGATTCCACTCACACATCTTTGTCATACCAAACACAGCCATGCGGGCTCCACCCTGGGATGTTCTCTTTCAACTCTGTCACATCTCTCTGGCCCCTTTCTCCATGCTCAAGCCTAAAGAACCAATGATCCGGGCTTCCCTGGTGGCGCAGTGGTTGAGAATCTGCCTGCCAATGCAGAGGACACGGGTTCGAGCTCTGGTCTGGGAAGATCCCACATGCCACGGAGCAACTGGGCCCGTGAGCCACAATTACTGAGCTTGCGCGTCTGGAGCCTGTGCTCCGCAACAAGAGAGGCCGTGATAGTGAGAGGCCCGCGCACCGTGATGAAGAGTGGCCCCCACTTGCCACGACTAGAGAAAGCCCTCGCACAGAAACGAAGACCCAACACAGCCATAAATAAATAAATTAATTAATTAAAAAAAAAAAAAAGAACCAATGATCCATCAGATCAGTTGCTCCGCATTTTCTAACAAATCATTCCTAGTCTGTGACTTACATATAGGGCTGGGGAAGGCAATTTAGGCACTCTCAATCTTGTGGGAAAGTCAGAGAACAAATCATATAACCCTTTCTTATGGGGGATGGAACGGTTACTACTCTATACAATCCATACTTCCCTAAGAGATGATATCTCATCCTCTCTGCAGATCTATTTTTCTATACCTGGGGTAAGGGAGGGGTAAATGGGCTAATTTCATTAAACTGTTGATTTTGAGCTTTCCTGAGAGATAGCTGGATTCATAGATTGAGATGTGTTGCACTTAAATTTTAAGGTAACTAGTGCTCATTATTCTCACTTGTAGCCACTGGTTGAGTGATCCCTGAAACACAGAATCACAGTAATAGAAGGCTTACCACGTGGCCAGGGTTTTTTCTTACACATAGTGCCCTCCTACACATATCAAGCCATTTTTCTTCTCACAGCAACTCTAGGAATGAGATATTAGTAAGTCTGTTTTATAGTAAATTTGTTAAGAATATTTCAATGTATGTCACTAGTGCCTTAGGCGTACCACTCAATGTTTATCAACAGGTTAGATTTTTAAAGTTATACTAATTTAGAAGATATTATTATAATCATCTTACAACATGAGATCAGTAATGTTATGATTCCTATTTACAATAACTTGCCCGATACTACCAAGCCAATAAGTGTTAGAATTAGAACCAGGTGTTCTAATTCCATGCCCAATGTTCTTCCTCGATGATGTACTGTTACTGGGAAATTCTACTTTTCTTGTTATTAAAGTTCAGGTCCAGTGGGTGTTCTATTTCAAGATAACATCTGTGCCACGCACCAAGATGTGTACAGAGAGCCACACACATATAAAATCATAAAATAACAAAAACACAACTGAGTTCATTCACAATGAGTTTGTCCAGCAAAAACTCAATTCTGGTAAAGCTTCTCCATGAATAAAAGACTGCAGTTGTCACAACATGAAATATTCTTGGGCTTCTGGTAGATAGCTTTCTGATGCTGCCACTTGGACCATCTCCATTCAAAAGGCACTCAACTTAAGCTACTGAAGAGCAAGGCAGCTTGGACTGCAGAGGAAATCCCATTTGGTATGCAAATATATTCACCCCACAGTTATCAAGATTTAGAAACATGTTTTCCTATATCTTAAAGTCACATGGCTATTATACTGCAGAGTATTTTTTAATACAATAAATACTCTGTCTTTACATTTACAATTTATAAGGTAGGAAAAGGAGCACTGATTCAGATAGTATCTGAACCACCGTGGAATACTGGTGCTGAAACAGACTCGCATGGAGACCCAGATTTCCAGGATAAGGAAGAGAAGGTCAGCCTTACTGGACAGATAGCATGAGTCCTGAAGGCACTAGGATTATCTCCCTCCATATACAACCTTCAAATCCACCCTTTCTTCCTAATTTCTGAAAGCTTTCACAGCATTACATCAACCACTGTAGGTTAAATTCTTTCAGCTAATAAGTGGGTCTCTTAAAACGCAAAGTCCACAAAGGATTAATGTTTTATCCATCAGTCAGATGTTGGTAGGAATCATTTAAATTAACCATGTCATCCCGTCAATTGACAGAGGCACTGGTGAAACAGACATATTTGAGTTGGAGGGGAAAGTGGCTGTTAACAAGGAGACATGCACAACAATGTTCATTGCAGCATAGTTTGTAGTAGTGAAAAATCAGAAATACTCTAGATGCCCATGAGGAGAATATAGTAAATTATGATGGCTATTCCTTACAGAATACTACGTAGCAGTAAATATCAATGATTGGATTAAAATGTGTATCAAAAATCCAATGTTTAGAGAAAAATAAGTCGAGGGAAATTTTTAAAATGCATTTTTGAACTTTTTTAAAAAATAAGCAATACCACAAAAGGCTGTAAAACATTAGAGTGGTTAAAAACATTAGCATATAACAAACAGCTCATACAGCTTAATATCAAAGACACAAACAACCCAATCAAAAAATGGGCAGAAGACCTAAATAGACATTTCTCCAAAGAACACACACAGATGGTCAACAGGCACATGAAAAGACGCTCAATAGTGCTAATTATTAGAAAAATGCAAATCAAAACTACAGTAAGGTATCACCTTACACCAGTCAGAATGGCCATTATTAAAAAGTCTACAAATAATAAATGCTTGAGAGAGTGGAGAAAAAGGAGCCCTCCTACACCGTGGGTGGGAATATAAATTGGTGCAGCCACTATGCAGGACAGTATGGAGGCTCCTTACAAAACTAAAAGTATAGTTGCCGTATGATCCTGCAGTCCCATTCCTGGGCATATACGTGGAGAGAACTCTAATTCAAAAAGACACATGCACCCCAGTGTTCATAGCAGCACTATTTACAATAGCCACGACATAGAAGCAACTTAAATGATGAATGGATAAAGAAGATGTGGTCCATATATACAGTGGACTATTACTCAGCCATAAAAAAGAATGAAATAATGCCATTTTCAGCAACATGGATGGACCTAGAGATTATCTAAGTGAAGTCAGACAAAGACAAATATCATACAGTATCACTTACATGTGGAATCGAAAAAAATGATACAAATGAACTTGTTTACACAACAGAAACAGACTCACTGACATAGAAAACAAACTTATGGTTACCAAAGGAGATAGCGGGGGGAGATAAATTAGGAGTTTTAAGAGTTTGAGATTAACATATACATACTACTATATATAAAATAGATAAACAAGGACCTACTGTATAGCACAGGGAACTATAGTCAGTATCTTGTAATAACCTATAATGGAAAAGAATCTGGGAAAAAAAATATATATATATATATATATAACTGAATCACTTTGCTGTACACCCGAAACTAACATAACACTGTAAATATTAAACTATACTTCTATTTAAAAATGATTAAAATTTTTAAATAAAATAAAATCCCCAATTTTTTTAAAAAAGCATTAGTATATGATGAACCCACTGGTTTTGGAGTCAGATGCCTGCCTTTGAACCCCAGCTCCACCACTTATTAGCTGTGCAAGTTATTTAAGCTCTTGGTGTCTCAAGTTTAAAATGGCAATAATAACAGTACCTATTTCATAGGGATGTTTTCAGAGCCAAGGAAGGAATACACATAAACAACTTAAAACACTGCTAGGTGTATACTAAGTGCTCAATAAACATTGGTTATTAATTATTTATGGGCACATATATGTAGAAAAGTATAATAATATCAACTGAAACTCATGATATTGGATGCCTTTAGGGAGAAAGAGAGCCGAGAGGTTGAGTAGGAAAACAGTAACTTCACCTTTATTCAGTGTCCTTTATTAAAACAAAACAAATATATGAAACCAAAATACAAATAGTGATGATGGTGATGATGATGTTAATGATGACAATTTTAAATCCTGAAAGTCAAAGAGTAGAAGCAACACAATGGGGAACCTGGGAAGGAGTCAACACAAACGTCACAATTTTGAAAGAGGTCTGCCGTATTTTAATTGAGGCTCAGGCATGGGAAGGAAGCCACATTTATGAACGCAAGAAGGAAGACTTCAAGCAGAGCAGTTGGATTAGCCTAAAAGAAAAACTTCTAAGCAGGGCAGCAGAGCAAGCTGATCTGCAATTCGAAGAGTAAACAAACTTCTCAGGAAGTTAGATGTAACAATACCAGTGCCTTCTAATTAAAAAGAGTTGATACCCAGAGAGTTTATTCAAACAAGAACAGGGCAGCTGACGGGGTTTGGAGGATGCTGATATCAGCCATAAGCAAAGACCAAAAAGGCTATGGGTAGCCTGAGGAACATCTGGCAACAGATGTCACAGACCTCAGTCTCTGAGAGGTCCTGAGGGGGAGCAGCCATAGGAGACTGAGCAGAACGGCCAGATGCTGGGATGCCATGAAATCAAGACCAGAAAGGGAAGAGCTGCAAAACTGACCTGATCCTGAAGCACTAACATAGAGCTACAGCTCTAGAGGTCTTCTATTTCCCCTCCATAGGTGCCAGACTGGGTTTAGAGCTTGATGAAAGCTTCAAATAACACAGCTAGAGGAATTTGAAGGCAAGGCACCAAGCAGTTTCCATGAGAAAGTAGCTCTGAGAGAGAGGCTGCTTGCTGCTCTCCCACATTCCAAGGTTCTTCTTTCCTCCTTTCCCTATCGTTCCACTCTCCCTATAGTTCTCCATCCATCAAGAGGACTAAAGACCATCAGGGATCTGAGGTTGTCCAGAAATTCCTGTTTAGAATTGGGCCAAATAATTTGCCTCTTTGTCCTTTGATTTCCTTATTTCTATAATTGGGATTATAACACCTAATTTAAAAATTGTTGTAAGGATTAATCATAATGCTATATTTAAGAGGTTTAGCCCACAGCCTGGCAAAGAAAATGCTCAATAAGTGGCATCAGTTATTTCTAGCACTCATCACTTAGTAGGCATTCAATAAATACTTTACTAATTAATTCAATGTGATGTAAATTAAGTTGGAGTCTCTAGGCAGACGATTACTAGTAGAATAACTGAGCTAATCCAAATAAATGCCTTCTTTTTCTCCAGATACAAGGGTCAGTTGTTATGAATAACATATATTTTACGCTTTCATGGCTAGCCTTTTACCTCATGACACCTAAGTTGAAAGTTTTATTCTGCTTGCAACATTGTGTTACTTACCATTTTCAAGTGCCTGACCTAGTGCCTGGAGAAGCAGAACATCATGCTACTACAACTCTTAGTCAAGTGGAACACAGGGACAGTGGTCCAGGTTTTGACAAGAATGCCCACTTAGCAACCAACGTAGTATCAAGGTTCACACATCCAGAGTATCAAATGTACAATTAAACCACAGAATTCACCTACTTCTGATATTTGATGTTTGCCAGTTTCCTTGCTGCCACTCTTAATTCACATATTTCCTGTCCCTCCCAATACATGTCTTCTCAACCAGAAACATCAACGATCATGTATACAAATTCCAAGTGATATTTCTTACTGGGTGGTCTCCAAATGGCTTGACTTCATGTCCAATCAGAAAAAGCAATGTCAACAAATGCTATATGTGCTACTATCACCAACTAAGCTTCAACACACATTACTTCTTATTTAACAAAGGTGGATATAAAACTTAACTTCAGTAAATTTTCTGTATGATTTTAAAAAATTAACTGGCCATCTTCTTTTCTTTTCTGAGGAATAAGACATTTATTTTGACTAGTTTAGTTACAAAATATTAAATAAAATTCAAAAGTAATTATCAGACAAAGAAATCAGGTAAGAAAACTTAAATGCTTACAGAGGCCTGGAATCAAACATAAAGGAGTGAAGAGGGTCAGGCAGAAGATAGTGGAGGAAAGCATGGAGTCTGGTATTGATGGAAACTGGGGAGCCACTCATTGGTTTAATCCAATTGACGGCACACAGAAATTCCAGCTCAGTGTTGCTAAATCCTCCTATCATCCAATAGAAGACGGTAACTGGCCATCTTCTTGACAGATGTGATTAGGTAACCATTGTTTAGACTTCATGGTATGGTTGCCAAAGAGCGATTCCTAGAACTATAGCTGCCATGTTTTATTTTTTTATTATTTGTATTTTTCAATCCATAGATTTAAGACCATTTTTTATTTTGTGAAGTACAGTGTGTTTTAAGTTAATAAACATGCAGGAATGGTTGAGTCAATCACTCCAAAATGTGGGACTTCTGTCTTCCTTCAGGGTAACTCACAGACCATCTGTGACGAGCTCACACAGTGAGCAGATGAGTGTGCCACTTCCAATCCATATACTACATACTGATGCATCTTAAGTTATTTTTAATATTAGATAACAATTGAAATAGAAGTCTTAGCATTTTGTCCTCACCCCCAGTGGATCATCCTGCTCACTCCATTAGCTGCGCTCTCCCATCCCTCTTTAGAGACTACTGACACGATGCTTTACCCAAAGTAATACACACTGCAACAGCATCAGAAATGTTCTGGAAACAATACAAATAGTCTTACGGGAGTCCACTTAAAAAAAAAATTATCTGATAAGAATCTCAAACTGAAGAAGTCCTGAATCATACAAGTAAATAAGTTCTAAATGTGCCATGTGCTCATGGGCCCACACACATGAGCAGAAGAGAAGCTGGAAAGAATAACGTTGACTTGAGGCCCATCATTAATGGCAAAAACAAGTTCTGCCAGGGCCACAGCAATCAGCAGCCTCTTTGAACATTCTCCATATGCATCGTACTTAGGATGATATATTGGTTCATCAGGCTTTGCCTTGGCCTGCTGTGTAAGGCACTGTGTGATATTTACGGTGTGTCTGAACCCAATCTGTTTGTCAGTGTCACCCTCCTCAGACCAGACCTGGTTGTACTGACTCATGATTTCCACAGTAGTAACAGTAGAATGATAAAGAGAGCGTCAGAAAAGAACCCACTCACTATCTCTACTGCCATTTTTTGGTGAAAGAAGCCAATTCTGAAAAGGCAATTGCAACCACATCCTGAATCTATTAATTGGAAAATAGTGTTTCATTCATTAGAGTGTTGCCTTGAATCATTTGGTTGATTTGGAAAATAAATTTATGAACAACCAACCAACATTTAGAAATTCTTACTCTTTAAATCCTTTCCTCTAAAATACTTTATTTACATTTTGGAGAAGCGAATACCCTACTTTGCATATATATTCGTGTTTTCCATCTCTTCCTCACCCTTTCTGGTTTTAAAGAATGATGATATATATCTCAGTGTTCCACCTCTACTTGGAGAAATTTATGAATACCTGTAAGGACCACTGTTGCATATATTCCCCCATTTAAGGACTATTTTCCATGTCTACAAAACTCAAATATGGTAAAGATTTATTTGTAAGTTTGTGGGGAAGCCAGGTAATATTTCTTTAGGAAAAAAGGAGCTTGTAGGTTATTTATGAAGTGATAATTTGTGTGCGTGTAGTTGTATGTGGTATGTGGGACCACAGTTAAATATTTTCCAGTAACTTGGAGAAAGGGAATTTAGAAATGACTTGGCCTCTTTGGATATAATTTAAGCTACAAACTACCAGAATTAAGAGTATCCTCTTATTGTTAAACTGTAAAATGGGCAAGAATGAATCTGAGCAGAAATTTGCTAAATCATCTCACAGACAAAATGATTCTCAGACCAGAACAATACTGATTATATGAACATAATAAAAAAACAATATGTTAAAATGGATTTTGGACAGAAATAGATTCACAGACATATAAAACAAACCTATGGTTACCAAAGGGCAAAGGGGGGAGGGCATATAAATAAGGAGTTTGGGATTAACAAATACACATTACTATATATAAAACAGCTAACCAATAAGGGCGTACTGAATAACACAGGAAACTATATTCAATTTCTTGTAATAACCTATAATGGAAAAGAATCTGAAAAAGAATATATATATATATATATCTGAATCACTCTGCTGTACACCTGAAACTAACAAAACATTGTAAATCAACTATACTTCAATAAAAAACTTTTTTAATAAATAAAATGGTCTTTTGGTCAGTGAAGAATTTTCAATAAATAGAATCACAGAAATATATTTTTAATTTCTTTCTTCACTGTTCAATATGGCTGTAGCCAGGCAAGTTTCTCTGGGAGGTAAATGTTTCTGTTGCAGGGATAGGCACAGCCAATCTATAGAGCTTGATGTCTCAAAGATTTTATCCAGCAGCCAAATCTCCCATCCTTGAATTTTTTTACAGCTTTTTTGAGGTATAATTTATGTATCATGATAGTCACCCATTATAAGTGTACAGTTGAATGATTTTTAGTAAATTTATATAGTTGTGTAATCATGACCACAATCCAGTTTTAGAACATTTCCATCACCCAAAAAGTTCCCTTCTACCCATGTGCAATCAATTCCCACTCACACTCTCAGCCCCAGATAATCATAAACCTGCCTTCTGTCTCTACAGATTCACCTTTTCTGGAAATTTCATACAAGTGGAGTCATAAATATGTAGTCTTTTGCACTGGGCTTCTTTCTTTTAGCATGATGTACTGATACTTGAAATTCATCCATGTTACTATAGATATCAGTAAATCATTTTTTAAACTGATGAATAGCATCCCCTTGAATGGCTCTACATTTTGTTTATTTACCAGTCTGTGGATATTTGGAGTGCATCAATAAGCTGTCATGAACAAACAAGTCTTCGTGTGGACATACGTCTTAATTTCTCTTGAATAGATACTTAGGCATGGAATTTCTAGGTTGGATATAAATATATGTAAGTGTACCCCATTTTACATACCCACCAGCCATGTAAGAGGATTTCAGTTTCTCCAAATCCTCACCAACGCTTAGTATTTTTTAAGGCTTTTGGATTACAGCCATTCTAGTGGGTGTGTAGAAGTACCTCATTGTGGTTTTAATTAGCATTTTCTCTAATGACTAATGATATTAAACATCTTTTCAGGTGCTTATTGACAATTTGTATATCTTCTTTGTGAAATGTCTATTCATATACGTTGCCCAGTTTTTAATTAGGTTGTTTGTCTTCTTATTGTTGAGCAATAAATATTCTATATATATTCTGGTACAATACCTTTATCAGATGTATGTTTTACAAATATTTTCTCCCCGATTGTTACTGGTCTTTTCACTTTCATTCTTTAGAAGAGCAAAATTTTTTTAATTTTGATAAGGTCAAATTAATTATTCATTTTATCGATCTAAGCAATTGATGCCTAACTCAAGTCACAAAGATTTCTTCCAGAAGTTTTATGGTTTTAGCTCTTAAATTTAGGAATATGGTTCATTTTGAATTAACTGAGCCTACCCCCTTAACCTACTAGGGACAGCCAAGGGAGCAGGATCACTCAGACCAGCCACTCAGGCAGTCAGGACAGAATACAAATGCAGACTTCCTTGAGAGAACAAAACAGGCCAAACTTACCAAACTTTGTCAGCTGTTCCACCACCCTGAGAGCAGTTTGGGTTTGTTTGTTTTTTGTTTTTTTTTTTAATCTTTTACAAAATTTGCAAAATTTAGTGAAAAAGAACACCTGGAATTTTATCTTTCTCCCTTTCTTGGATTGTAGAGATAAGGGGGTAGCCTCATTTTTTTGCCTGTGGGATATCCACTTTTCCCAGATAAAAAGACTATCTACTTCTTCATTGAATTGCTTTGGTACCTTTGTTGAAAACCAGCTGACCATAAATGTAAGGATTTCTCCCTTGACATAATACAAATCAACAGTATCCTCTCATGATAACTTGACTCCCCACACAAACTAGCCCTTATCCAAGGAATGCACTGCTGAGGCCAGTGTGAGTAGCAATGCATATTTCTCACTTTAAATAAATTAACTGGAATTCCAATTCATAAATAAGTTTCAAGTTCGGTTAACCTGAGTTTCTGAATGAACAAAGCTGAAGACCTAACTGGGATAAATTCCTCAAGGTAATCATAATCTTGGGAAGATACCTGGCAGCCAGTCAGCCTCTCCTGATATCATTTTATAGGAACTTTCCAACTTTAATCACAAATGAACATTTGTTGAACTTCTTTTATGTGGGAGGCATTATGAAGGATTCTAAGAAATATAAACTGGGTCAGTATTCCTCCAGTATGCGCCAGTATGACCAACCAGATTGTTCATGTCCAGGCTCCACTATGATTAGTAGGGTCTATACCACACTGGTTATAAATATTTTGCACATCACACTGAACAAAAGATATGGTTCTCAGTCTTCCATGAGCTTATAGTCTAGTTGGAGAGATAAGACAGCTACATAGTTAAAATGATCAAGGCAGTAAGTGGTACGTTAGAGTCAGAAGATTGACAGAGGGAAGATCACAGAGACATACTGGTAATGTTAGCAGAAAAAGTAGAAAAAAATGTTTCTAAAAATAAAATCTGTTTTTTAAAAGAATAATATTACATAAAATTTAGGCTTTGTAGGCTTACAATTTATTGCCCCAATTATCATAAGCTGTAGTACCTGATAAAATTAATTTAAAATAATAATGTTGATTGCTATCACTTATTGACTGCCTTACTAGGTGTTAGGCTATGGACAGTATTACCTAACTCTGCTAGGATATAGCTATAACTACGCTATGCTATGGGCTATATCATTTCCAATCCTTACAACAAACCTAATAAATAGAAGGTATTTTTGTAGCCATAGGCCTAACCTGGCCATCTTGGAATAAAAATAAGGCTACAAAAGGACAATAATATTTAAATTAAAATATTCCAACCCCGATCCCTATAATGAAAATTTTATTCTCCAAGCTTCCCCACTCTTAAGGGATTACTCAGAACCCAAGAAATGATTATGTAGATTATAAATTATTCCTCCTCTTTGCCTCTTGCCTCCTGCCTTTGGCCAAGAGGGGCCTGAAATTCATTCACAGACAATAGGACCAGTCACCATGACGGCTAGTCTTTGGACAGCCAATGTCGTGGTCTCAGTTTCTTCCAATGATGTCCTACCACTCTGTGATGAAGCTCACTGTGATTTTGAATTTTCAATGTTCATTAAGATACAAAAAAAATGATGTTCCTCTCCCCCTTGTCATGCTGAGTCCTGGAGCCCGCTGTGTATAAACAGCTTTTATTAAGCACGAGCAGAAGCATTTCCCCGAGTATGACCATGATGCCAGGGTCACAAGGCGCTACGAACTTGGCCAGTTTCTGTGTCAAGATGTAGGCCTTTCCCAACACCTCCCCCCACCCCACTTCAAGCCCTTAAGATTGAAGAAGTTCATACCTCTCCTAGTACCAAAGGCTACACAACTCTTGCTCCAGAATGAATTACTGAGTTGACTGATATTTGCTTTAGGAGAACATTCACATATTACTCTATCTTCATTTTAGAGCTAAGAAAACAGAGGCGAAGAGAATTTAAGTGAGCTGCCTAAGATCACACAGGGAACATGAAATACAAACAGCATTTTCAAATTCCCAAACTGATATTCTTTTCACTCTGTTTCATCGTCTATCAAATCCACGATAATTGTAGGTAAATCAGTTCTGGGCAGATTGGACTTGGGTAAGGAGCAGCCTAAATGTCTTCTCTCATCCTCACAGACACAGCTCTTCAAGTAAGATTAAAAAGGTGCCCGGTAGGCAGCTTACAAGGTCTCTCATTCTCCCATGGTTTCTAGTCTGAAAGAATATTTGTGCAAACCAGAATGTGAGCTGTTAGTAAATAACCCGAAGCTATTTATTAATTGGGGGTAAACAAAAATGCAGTTGAGTTCAATTCTGCAAACAAGCTCACAGAATCCAACACACAGACTGTCTTGCAGGACAGAAAAAAGAGAGAGAGAGAGAGAAACATTCTGATACTACCTTCCTGCAGTAGAAAAATTCCTGTTAAGATGACAGGCACAGACTTTATGGTCGTGGTTTGATCACTAACTGGCTGTGTGTCTCCTTCAGTCAGTCATTGTTTCTCTATGGACCCTGGATACCCAGCTTATCTGCCTTTAAGTTGGGGTGAAGGAGGGTGGGTGTGAGGACGAGATGATATAAAAGAAACATAGCCCAGAGGAAAAAATTCAATACCAACACAATGGCACATTAAGAAACTTTCTTTGTTGAACAACTCAGTAATATAAATAACACTCTGGAGTATTGGAAAGACAATGACCTCTGAAGTCACATAAGCTGTGATAATTAAACAAACTAATTCAAATATAGTCTCTATCATTTACTAAACATTTGACCTTGAGCAAGTTACTTCTCTTAGTCTCAGTTTTCTCATCTATACACCAGGGCTCATATTGCCAAAATTAGATTAAGGGGAAGGCTCGTCATGCTACTACCCAAGGTGCTCATCTATGGCAGTGCTGGAAGGTCAATGAATTAAATGGAAAACTTGGTGCTAGTTGACTCGAGTTTCCAAATATGGCTTCTAATGAAACTGGTGACATGTCCTTGGTTCCCTTTTGACCAAAACAGAGTCCTCTGGTAGACATTTTAAAAATATAATATATATATATATATTTCACTCCAAATAAATAAGTGTACATATAAATAATATCTGTTTGAAGGGACACTATATATATATAGTTTATAGTGCAGTAGTAATTCTGAAAGGCCAGTGGCTCAAAAAATAAGGGTTTATGTCTTATGTGGTGTTTTATGTAGGTTGGTTGACTGTTCTCCAGCTTGAACTTATATCACTTATGGAATACTTGGTATTTCCAAGTTTACTATGGTAAGGAAATAAAGAGAAGAAGATACACACTGGCATTTGCCTGCCTCGTCTTAAAGTGGCATTCCTTATTTCTGCTTTCAGTCTCTTGGACAAAACATTGGTATAAATCAACCTAACTGGGAAATGTAAGGAACACTTAATTGGGCCTCAGAAGTCATAGTATTTACCTGCCTGGGTGCCTAAATGTCTGAGTATAGCATCGATACCATGGGGGTGACTGTGAGAATTACATTAAATAGCTTATAGTAAGAACCTAGCCTGGAGTCTGGCATACACTTAGAATTCAAAAATTGTTAGTCTCACTTGAGGATATGGGGAGGGGGAAGGGTAAGCTATGACAAAGTGAGAGAGTGGCATGGACACATATACACTACCAAATGTAAAATAGATAGCTTGTGGGAAGCAGCCGTATAGCACAGGGAGATCAGCTCGGTGCTTTGTGACCACCTAGAGGGGTGGGATAGGGAGGGTGGGAGGGAGGGAGATGCAAGAGGGAAGAGATATGGGGATATATGTATATGTATAACTGATACACTTTGTTATAAAGCAGAAACTAACACACCATTGTAAAGCAATTATACTCCAATAAAGATGTAAAAAAAAAAAATTGTTAGTCTCTTTTTCCTACCCCCAATCTCAAAGGTGAACTTCACCAATCCTACAGAATCAACCCCAGCAACCTATGTGCTCCTAAATACTGCAGCCCAAGCACCCTAACATCTTTCTCAGGGCACCAGAAAGAGGCAGGCTGAAAATGGTAACTGCATCCCTGTGACAATCTGCAGGCCATCTTTCAGATCACCAATGTCACAAATGTACAGCATAACCTTCATCTGCTGAGGGTCCTTCTATGGTTCCCAAAGTTTTAAGGAAAAAGTTGAAACTCCTTAATGTAACACACTTTAGAGTTGTTACTCCACCCTCCCTCACTTAGATCATAACACATGCCTCACTCACACTCACTCCCCACTCCAGCTCTGACAAATAATGTCAATGTCCCTAGATAACTGTTTTATGTCATGTCTCTGCATGAGCAGCAGTGGCTGAATTTCCCTGGAATGTCTTAAATCACTCTTCACCTGACTACATGTGCTTTAAACCCCATCTTTTCTGAAATGCTTTCTCTGGCTTCACCAAGATGCCCCTACATGTAAGCCTCACAGCAGCATGTGCATTCCTGTATCACAAATTACTGAATTACAAGCAGTGATCCAAAGGCCTGTCTCCCCACTTTCACAGTAGAATCTCACAGGAGGCGGGAGCTATGTTGTATCTGATGCTGGACCTGCAGGGTGTGATAAGGTACTTGACACATTATAGGAATATATAATCATCTAATCAATGAATGCCAACCTCACCTTGTGTTTTGCTTCATATATCATATCACCCCTCTCCTTGTGCTCTGATTCCTAGATTTTCCAGCACATTACAATCCAAGTATGCTACCTCTCTGTCAATTATTGGCTTCAGATACCTTGGGTGACTTATAACTCAAGCTGGGCAAAACCCCAATCTCCATTTGACGACCAAGGTTAAGGGGTAGAAAGTGCCTCATTTGCAACCAGAAAGGCCTAGAACCAAATCCTAGATTTACAACTTATTATTTGTGTGAATTCAGGCAGAGTCTCTTTACCACCTCAGTTGCCTCATAAGGAAATTAAGACTATTGTCTCCACACCATGGGGCTACTGTGGATATTACAAAGGAATCCTAAATTTTGGTCTGCCTGCCTATTTCTCCAGATGGAGAAAATTGTATCCTCTAGAAGCCCCTTTAAGCAGGGAAGAGATTTTTTTTCCCCCAGGAAATTTCTTTCAAAGCTGATTGGAATAACAGATAAGACCCCAAAAGAGGCTTGAATGAATACACATCACACTGTAAGAAAGACAAAGAATTGTTCCTTAAGGGTAGCAGAAAGGAGAGCAAGAGAAAGGAAATGAGAGGAAGAAGAGTCAGGAAATATGGCAGACCTCCCTGTGACCCCCCAATTTTTAATTAAGTCTAAGAACATGGAGTGTACATTTTAGAGCATCTAATAGTATATCCTGTCATATAATAAGGAGACTCTAAACGGTAGATACAACTACAATTTAAAGTGTTGTCATTATTATTAACCCAGACTCAGTTATCAGTTAATTCCACAGTTTTGCATTCTTTACTCAAGCAAAGGAAGAGGTTAGTTGAAAGGTGGAAATAGCCAGCTGAGCTTTTGTCCTATCTAGATTTTGCCTTTGTCTTTATTTCTCACTCTAGGATAATTTCTCACTTGTATCCTGATTTTCTTTGCTCATAGCTCTCTATCCAGGGTCTTTCATTGACTGTCACCTTTTTTAAAGTTCAATTTATGTACAAGAAGTGGAATCTATGTAAAATGTACAGTTTTGTGAGTTCTGACACATGTATGCATCCATTTCACATGTATGCACCCATGAAACCACAATCAGATATGGAGCATTTGCATTAAACTCAAAGTTTCCTTATGTCCCTTTGCAGTCCATCTATTTGTGTCCTTGCCCCAGGCAAGCATCAATCTGACTTGTATCACCAGAAAAACTAAATGTTCTAGAATTGTATATAAATAGACTCAAACAGTGTGAGTGGGCTGTTTTGTATACTGTGAATAATACTGACATGAATGTTCACATACAAGTTTTTATAAGGACATGTATGCTTTCATTTCTCTTGAATGTACACATAAGAGTGGAATGACTGAGTGACAGGTTAAGTGTATGTCTAACCTTTAAGAAACTTCCAAGCAGTTTTCAAAAGTGGTTGTAGCATTTTATATTAATCATGAGCAGTTTATGAGAATTCCAGTTGTTCCAAATCCTTGACAACACTTCGAATTCTCAGTCCTTTTAATTTCAGCCATTCTAATGAGTGCATAGAAGTATCTCATGATTTTAATTTGCATTTTCTTGATATCTAGTGGTGTTAGGCATCTTTTTCTGTATGTTTTCTTTTGTCTTCTATTGATTTTTAAGATCCCTGAGCACTCTCCTTACTGGTTCTACACTGTCCCTACTGTTATTCTGAGGCATCACCTTCACAGAACCTACTACTGTACTTATCCTTTTGAATGCTGGGTATACTCCTTTCTTACATTACCCTTACTGGTTTATGCTGGTCTTCTGGATTTATTTTTAGATTCGTACTACTCTTTTCCTCTTTTATATATTAATTTCTCAAATCTTAACACTTGGGGACAATATCTTTCAAAGACACATTGAGTAAATCAACTATACTTCAATAAGTAAATAAATAAAAATTTTAAAAGACATTATTTCATCAGATAAAAATTTTGCTCACTTTAACAGCTGATTTATATGGATGTCAATTTTATCAATTTTTTAAAATATAAGTTCAAGGTATCAGACTGGAACATGCTGTATTTATTTTAAAATCTGCATCTAGCTTGGGAAATACTAGACTAATCACTTAGCCTCTCACCCAAGCCAATAATAGTGAACTTCTGCCTACTTCCCATGGATCTGCTATAAAAATCAGGAGTTAGAAGAACTTGAACATGCAAACAAATGTACCATAGTTAAGGCACATATGCTAAGTTACAAGACTTAGCAATTTAGAGTCTTAAAATAAAACGAATATTTAATATTTTTGTCTCCAGGTGCATTAAATTTAAAAGCATGTTTTCTCCATGAATTCATTATTAAAATGACAGTAGTAAGAGCAAAGAAATTCTGAAGAAAGAAAATTCACCTCAGATGGCCTCATGTTGACATAATATGCATTGTGATGGATGAAATTCATGACATTCACCTGAGACCCTCGTTCAGCTGATCTAAAGAGTTGGAGGTGTCTATTCTACCAAGTAGGACAGAGTCCATGAAGATTCATTTCCATGTTGTGTGGCAAGAAAGAAAAAAGATCTTTTTAACATAATGTTTTCAAATACTTGATAATGAAACGTGTTCATAAATACATATACAAATGTTTAATGAATGTATGTATCTTAGTGCACACAGTTTTCAAATGTGGTTTCTACATATGAAAATAAATCTTTATTTAAAAACTTGCACTTTTTTCTCCTGAAAGAAAACAAAAGGTTTCTGAGAATGTATTTTTAAAGCCACAACTTAGGGAAAAGTAAAATGCATTCCTCCTCACTACAGAGAAAGTCGAGGTCACTCTGACCTTAGGAAATAGAATGTCATTCAGGACCACCAGGGTTGGATGAATCTTCATACCATAGCAAGATTTCTCTCTGGTAAACGTAACTACAATTTTCATCTAATTCATGAATCCTTTTCCCACTTTTCTCTTTTACTTTTGTGTTCCTCTGTGGTCTACAAGTTAAAAGCCTAACGATCATGGTAATGAACACAATAAATTTTGCTTTGAGAACATGTCCTGGGAAGGAATTCCTAAGTTCTCAACATTAAAAATAGAGAAATCCTAATAGCATCTGTTTCTAATAATACACTCTAAACTAAGTAGGCTGCAAATGGTCTATTTTGGTTATACTTACTAAAGAAGAATACAAACATTTATCTATAGAATCTGGATTAAGTTGGCCAGTATTTTTAGAAACTAATGGGGAAACTGAGGTGCAGAAAGGTTATATAATTTGCTAAAGCTAACACAGCCAGTGATAAAGCCAGACTAAAAACCAAAGTCTTCTGACTCTCATCATGAGAAAAAATTAGTCAAATGAGTGTGTTAGAGCATGCAGACTAGAAAACTAATTGCTTGAATAATTAAGTAATTAGTGACTCTTTCTTACCTATGTCAGGGCTGTAAACTGTAAGTTGCCACCCCCCAGAGTTTACTCAAGAAATATTCAGTGTAGGGATTATACATTAATCAGCTATTGCCTTTTCCTTATGGACCTTAGGGTGTTGTAGGAGAACACTGTAGGTATGTTTCTTCATGATATTACAAAGGCAAATCATAAAAGAGGTCGGCAGATAAAGTGGTATAAAAATTTAGGGTGGATGCTAAGGACATCTAGTATACTTCCTATCACCAGATCAACACTGGTGCTTAAATATATTTAAGAATTATACAGGTGGAGCAGTGTACAGTGAAGCAGAGGCAGAGCAGCTCCGTGGGCTCCTATCCACTTTCCCACAGAGAACTCCTGACTGTCTGCTGAGGACAAGCCACACACATGCTCTCACATCCGGCAATCCCACGAGGTCACTATCATATGACAAAGGCTTTTCTGCAGTTCTTCTTAATCCCTGTGCACTTTCCATTTGCTTCCTGGTAGGAACTCCTGAGCCCACAGCCACCTCTAAACACACCCCTTGACATGGCCCTGCCCACCAGACGGACAAGACCCAGCTCCACCCACCAGTGGGCAGGCATCAGTCCCTCCCACCAGGAAGCCTGCACAAACCTCTAGAACAGCCTCACCAACCAGGGCGCAGACACCCAAAGCAAGAGGAACTAAAAGCCCGCAGCCAGCAGACTGGAGATCACAAACAAAGTTAGACAAAATGAGACAGCAGAGGAATATGTTCCAGATGAAGGAACAAGATAAAACCCCAGAAGAAGAACTAAGTGAAGTGGAGACAGACAATCGACCCAAAAAAGAATTCAGCAAAATGGTAGTAAAGATGATCCAAGGTCTTGGAAAAAGAATGGAGGCACAGACCAGGATACAAGAAATCTTTAAAAAGAGCTAGAATATTTAAAGAACAAAAAAACAGCTGCAGAATACAATAACAGAAATGAAAAATACACTGAAGAAATCAATAGCAGAATAAATGAGGCATAAGAATGGATCAGTGAGCGGGGAAGGTGGAATGGTGGAAATCACTACCACAAAACAAAGAAAAAAAGAAATGAGGACAGTTTAAGAGACCTCTGGGACAACATAAACACACCAACATTCACATCATAGGGGTTCCAGGAGGAGAAGAGAGAGAGAAAGGACCCGAGAAAATATTTGAAGGATAATAGCTGAAAACTTCCCTAACATGGGAAAGGAAACAGTCACCCAAGTCCAGGAAGCACAGAGAGTCCCAAACAGGATAAACCCAAGGAGGAACACGCCGAGACACATATTAATCAAACCGACAAAAACTAAAGACTAAGAGAAAATATCAAAAGCAACAAATAACATACAAAGGAGTCTCCATAAGGTTATCAGCTGATTTTCCAACAGAAACTCTGCAGGACAGAAGGGAGTGGCATGATATATTTAAAGTGATGAAACAGAAAAACCTACAACCAAGAATATTCTAACCAGCAAGGCGCTCATTCAGGTTTGATGGAGAAATTAAAAACTTTACAGACAAGCAAAAGCTAAGAGAATTCAGCACCACCAGCCCAGCTTTGCAACAAATGCTAAATGAATTTCTCTAGGCAGAAAAGAAAACAACAAGAAAACAAGAAAATTATGAATGGGAAAGCTCACCCATAAAAATAAACATACAGTAGATAGGAAATCATCCACACACAAATATGATATCAAAACCAGCAATCATGAGAAGAGGGCAGTACACATGTAGGATATTGGAAATGAGTTTGAAATTAAGAGAACAGCAAAGTAAAACAATCTTGTTTATTTATAGACTGTATATCAAAACCTTATGGTAACCACAAAACAAAAATCTACAATAGACACACACACACACAGAAAGAAAAAATATAATCCAAACACACACTAAAGATAGTCACCAAATCACAAGAGGAGAACAAAAGAGGAACAGAACAAAAAAGACTTTCTTTTTTTGAACAAAAACAGGTCCAAAACAAGTAACAAAATGGCAATATGAACATACATATCAATAATTACCTTAAACATAAACAGATTAATTGCTCCAACCAAAAGAAACAGACTGGCTGAATGGATACAAAAACAAGACCCAAATATATTCTGTCTACAAGAGACCCACTTCAGATCTAGGGACACATACAGACTGCAAGTGAGGGGATGGAAAGAGGTATTCCATGCAAGTGGAAATCAAAAGAAAGCTGGAGTAGCAATACTCATATCAGACAAAATAGATTTTAAAATAAAGACTGTTACAAGAGACATAGAAGGACACTGAGTAATGATCAATGGACCAATCCAAGTAGAAGATATAACAATTGCAAATATATATGCACCCAACATAGGATCACCTTGATATATAAGGCAAATGCTAAAAGCCATAGAAGGGGAAATCTCCAGTAACACAATAACAGTGGGGTACTTTAACACCCCACTTAACATCAATGGACAGATCATCCAGACAGAAAATCAATAAGGAAACACAGGCCTTAAATGACACATTAGGCCAGACGGACTTAATGTTTTACAGAGCATTCCATCTGAAAGCAGCAGAATACACATTCTTTTCAAGTGTCCATGGAACATTCTCCAGATAGATCACATACTGGGCCACAAATCAAGCCTTGGTAAATTTAAGACAACTGAAATCATATCAAGCATCTTTTCTGACCATAATGCTATGAAATTTGAAATCAACTATAAGAAAAAAGTGTAAAAAACACAAACACGTGGAGGCTAAATAATATGCTGCTAAGCAACCAATGGATCACTGAAGAAATCAAAGAGGAAATCAAAAAATACCTAGAGACAAATGAAAAAGAAAGCATGACTATCCAAAACCTATGGGATGCAGCAAAAGCATATTCTAAGAAGGAAGTTTACAGCAATACAATCTTACCTCAGGAAACAAGAAAAAACTCAATTAAAAAATTTAACCTTACACCTAAAGCAATTAGAGAAAGAAGAACAAACAAAACCTGAAGTTAGTAGAAAGAAAAAAACTTACAAAGATCAGAGCAGAAACAAATGAAATAGAGAAAAAGAAAACAATGAAAAGATCAATGAAACTAAAAGCTGGTTCTTTGAAAAGATAAACAAAATTGATAAACCTTTAGTCCAACTTACCACGAAAAAAAGGGAGAGGGCTCAAATCAATCAAATCAGAAATGAAAAAGAAGTTACAATGGACATCACAGAAATACAAAGGATCATAAGAGACTACTATAAGCAACTAAATGCCAATAAAATGGACAACCAAGAAGAAACAGACAAATTCTTAGAAAGGTACTATCTTCCAAGAATGAACCAGGAAAAAATAGAAAATATGAACAGACCAATCACAAGTAATAAAATTGAAACTGTGATTAAAAAACTCACGGGGCTTCACTGGTGGCGCAGTGGTTAAGAATATGCCTGCCAATGCAGGGGACACAGGTTTGAGCCCTGGTCCAGGAAGATCCCATGTGCCATGGAGCAACTAAGCCCGTGCACCACAACTACTGAGCCCGCATGCCACAACTACTGCAGCCCGAATGCCTAGAGTCCATGCTCTGCAACAAGAGAAGCTACTGCAATGAGAAGCCCACACACTGCAACAAAGAGCAGCCGCCACTCACCACAACTTGAGAAAGCCTGTGCGCAGCAATGAAGACCCAGTGCAGCCAAAAATAAATAAATTTATTAATTTAAAAAAAAAAAAAACTCCCAACAAACAAAAGTTCAGGACCAGATGGCTTCAAAGGTGAATTCTATCAAATATTTAGAGAATAGTTAACACCTATCCTTTGGAAACTGTTCCCAAAAATTGCAGAGGAAGGAACAATCTCAAACTAATTCTATGAGTCCAGCATCTCCCTGTTACCAAAACCAGGCAAAGATACAACAACAACAACAAAAATTACTGGCCAATAGCACTAATGAACATAGATGCAAAAATCCTCAACAAAATTATAGCAAACCAAACCCTACAATACATTGAAAGGATCATACACTATGATTAAGTGGGATTTATCCCAGGGATGCAAGGATTTTTCAATATCCACAAATCAATCAGTGTGATACACCACATCAACAAATTGAAGAATAGAAACCACATGATCATCTCAGATGCAGAAAAAGATTTTGACAAAATTCAACACCTATTCATGATTAAAAACTCTCCAGAAAGTGGGAATAGATGGAACCTACCTCAACATAATAAAGGCCATATATGACAAACCCACAGCCAACATCATACTCAATGGTGAAAAGCTGATAGCATTTCCTCTAAGATCAGGAACAAGACAAGGAGGTCAACCCTTGCCACTTTTATTCAATATAATTTTGGAAGTCCTAGCCACGGCAATCAGAGAAGAAAAAAGAAATAAAGGGAATCCAAATTGGAAAAGAAGAAGTAAAACTGTCACTGTTTGCAGATGACATGATACTATACATTGAAAATCCTAAACATGCTACCAGAACACTACTAGAGCTCAGGAATGAATTTGGTAAATTTGCAGGATACAAAATTAATACACAGAAAACTGTCACAATTCTATATACTAACAATGAAAGATCAGAAAGAGAAATTAAAGAAACAATCCCATGTACCATTGCATCAAAAAAGAATAAAATACCTAGGAATAAACCTGTCTTAGGAGGCAAAAGACCTGTACTCCAAAAACTGTAAGATGCTGACAAAACAAACTGAAGATGACACAAACAGATGGAAAGATATACCATGTTCCTGGATTGGAAGAAACAATACTGTGAAAATGACTATACTACCCAAGGCAATCTACAGATTCAATGCAATTCCTATCAAGTTACCAATGGCATTTTGTGCAGATCTAGAAAAAAAATTCGTAAAATTTGTATGGAAACACAAATGACCTTGAATAGCCAAAGCAATCTTGAGAAAGAAAAACGGAGCCGGAGGAATCACACTCCATAACTTCGGACTACACTATAAAGCTACAGTAATCAAAACAGTATGATACTGGAACAAAGACAGACTTATAGATGAAAAGAACAGGATGGAAAGCCCAGAAATAAACCCACACACCTATGGTCAATTAATCTACAACAAAGAAGGCAAAAGTGTACAATGGAGAAAAGACAATCTCTTCAATAAGTGGTGGTGGGAAAACTGGACAGCAACATGTAAAAGAATGAAATTAGAAAATTCTCTAACACCATACACAAAAATAAACTCAAAATAGATTAAAGACCTAAATGTAAAGCCAGACACTATAAAACTCTTAGAGGAAAACATGGGCAGAACACACTTTGACATAAGTCGCAGCAATATCTTTTTTGACCCACCTCCTAGAGTAATAAAAATAAAAGCAAACAAATGGACATAATTAAATTTCAAAGCATTTGCACAGCAAAGAAAACCATAAACGATATGAAAAAACAACCTACAAAAGGGAAGAAAATATTTGCAAACGATGCGATTGACAAGGGATTAATTTCCAGAATATACAAACAGTTCATGCAGCTCAATATCAAAACAACAAACAACCTCATCAAGAAATGGGCATAAGACCTCAGTAGATGTTTCTCCAAAGAAGGCATACAAATGGCCAAAAAGCACATGAAAACATGCTCAGCATCACTAATTATTGGAGAAATGTAAATCAAAACTACAATGAGGGAGAGGGCAGACAGCAGAAGCAAGAAGAACTACAATCCTGCAGCCTGAGGAATAAAAACCACATTCAGAGAAAGACAGACAAGATGAAAAGGCAGAGGGCTATGTACCAGATGAAGGAACAAGATAAAACCCCAGAAAAACAACTAAATGAAGGGGAGACACGAAACAGTCCACAAAAAGAATTCAGAATAATGATAGTGAAGATGATCCAGGACCTCGGAAAAAGAATGGAGGCAAAGATCAAGAAGATACAAGAAATGTTTAACAAAGACCTAGAAGAATTAAAGAACAAACAAACAGAGATGAACAATACAATAACTGAAATGAAAACTACACTACAAGGAATCAATAGCAGAATAACTGAGGCAGAAGAATGGATAAGTGACCTGGAAGACAGAATGGTGGAATTCACTGCTGTGGAACAGAATAAAGAAAAAAGAATGAAAAGAAATGAAGACAGCATAAGAGACCTCTCGGACAACATTAAACACAACAAAGTTCGCATTATAGGGGTCCCAGAAGGAGAAGAGAGAGAGGAAGGACCAGAGAAAATATGTGAAGAGATTACAGTCGAAAACTTCCCTAACGTGGGAAAGGAAAAAGCCACCCAAGTCCAGGAAGCGCAGAGAGTCCCATACAGGATAAACCCAAGGAGAAACACACCGAGACACATAGTAATCAAATTGGCAAAAATTAAAGACAAAGAAAAATTATTGAAAGCAGCAAGGGAAAAACGACAAATAACATACAAGGGAGCTCCCATAA
Organism: Balaenoptera musculus; assembly: GCF_009873245.2. Taxonomy (NCBI): domain Eukaryota; kingdom Metazoa; phylum Chordata; class Mammalia; order Artiodactyla; family Balaenopteridae; genus Balaenoptera; species Balaenoptera musculus. The sequence goes on from NC_045790.1 coordinate 76,933,070, forward strand.
GGTTAACAGCTGACTTCTCAGCAGAAATTCTACAAGCCAGAAGGGAGTGGCATGATATACTTAAAGTGATGAAAGGGAAGAACCTACAACCAAGATTATTCTAGCCGGCCAGGATCTCATTCAGAGTCGATGGAGAAATCAAAAGCTTTACAGATAAGCAGAAGCTAAGAGAATTCAGCACCACCAAACCAGATCTACAACAAATGCTAAAGGAACTTCTCTAAGTGCAAAACACAAGAGGAGAAAAGGACCTACAAAAACAAACCCAAAACAATTAAGAAAATGGTCATAGGAACATACATATCGATAATTACCTTAAACGTGAATGGATTAAATGCTCCAACCAAAAGACACAGGCTTGCTAAATGGATACAAAAACAAGACCCATCTATATGATGTCTACAAGAGACCCACTTCAGACCTAGGGACACATACGGACTGAAAGTGAGGGAATGGAAAAAGATACTCCATGCAAATGGAAATCAAAAGAAAGCTGGAGTAGCAATACTCATATCAGATAAAATAGACTTTAAAATAAAGAATGTTACAAGACACAAGGAAGGACACTACATAATGATCAAGGGATCAACCCAAGAAGATATAACAATTATAAATATATATGCACCCAACATAGGAGCACCTCAACACATAAAGCAACTGCTAACAGCTCTGAAACAGGAAATTGACAGTCACACAATAATAGTGGGGGACTTTAACACCTCACTTACACCAAGGGACAGATCATCCAAACCGAAAATTAATAAGGAAACACAAGCTTTAAATGACACAATAGACCAGATAGATTTAATTGATATTTATAGGACATTCCATCCAAAAACAGCAGACTACACTTTCTTCTCAAGTGCACACGGAACATTCTCTAGGATAGATCACATCTTGGGTCACAAATCAAGCCTCAGTAAATTTAAGAAAACTGAAATCATATCAAGCATCTTTTCTGACCACAATGCTCTGAGATTAGAAATGAATTACAGGGAAAAAAATGTAAAAAACACAAACAGATGGAGGCAAAACAATACATTACTAAATAACCAAGAGATCTCTGAAGAAATCAAAGAGGAAATCAAAAAATACATAGAGACAAATGAAAATGAAAACACGACGATCCAAAACCTATGGGATGCAGCAAAAGCAGTTCTAAGAGGGAATTTATAGCTATACAAGCCTACCTCAAGAAACAAGAAAAATCTCAAACAATCTAACGTTACACCTAAAGGAACTAGAGAAAAAAGAACAAACAAAACCCAAAGTTAGCAGAAGGAAAGAAATCATAAAGATCAGAGGAGAAATAAATGAAATAGAAATAAAGAAAACTAATAGCAAAGATCAATAAAACTAAAAGCTGGTTCTTTGAGAAGATAAACAAAATTGATAAACCATTAGCCAGACAAATCAAGAAAAAGAGGGAGAGGACTCAAATCAATAAAATTAGAAATGAAATAGGAGAAGTTACAACAGACACCACAGAAATACAAAGCATCCTAAGAGACTACTATAAGCAACTCTATGCCAATAAAATGGACAACCTGGAAGAAATGGACAAATTCTTAGAAAGGTATAACCTTCCAAGACTGAACCAGGAAAAAACAGAAAATATGAACAGACCAATCACTAGCAATGAAATTGAAACTGCGATTAAAAATCTTCCAACAAACAAAAGTCCAGGACCAGATGGCTTCACAGGCGAATTCTATCAAACATTTAGAGAAGAGTTAACACCTATCCTTCTCAAACTCTTCCAAAATACTGCAGAGGAAGGAACTCTCCCAAACTCATTCTATGAGGCCCCCATCACCCTGATACCAAAACCAGACAAAGATACTACAAAAAAAGAAAATTACAGACCAATATCACTGATGAATATAGATGCAAAAATCCTCAACAAAATACTAGCAAACAGAATCCAACAACACATTAAAAGGATCATACACCACGAGCAAGTGGGATTTATCCCAGCGATGCAAGGATTCTTCAATATACACAAATCAATCAATGTGATATACCATATTAACAAATTGAAGAATAAAAACCATATGATCATCTCAGCAGATGCAGAAAAAGCTTCTGACAAAATTCAACACCCATTTATGATAAAAACTCTCCAGAAAGTGGGTACAGAGGGACCTACCTAAACATAATAAAGGCCAAACATGACAAAACCACAGCAAACATCATTCTCAATGGTGAAAAACTTAACGCATTTCCTCCAAGATCAGGAACAAGACAAGGATGTCCGCTCTCGCCACTAGTATTCAACATAGTTTTGGAAGTCCTAGCCATGGCAATCAGAGAAGAAAAAGAAATAAAAGGAATACAAATTGGAAAAGAAGAAGTAAAACTGTCACTGTTTGCAGATGACATGAAACTATACATAGAGAATCCTAAAAATGCCACCAGAAAACTACTAGAGCTAATCAATGAATTTGGTAAAGTTGCAGGATACAAAATTAAAGCACAAAAATCTCTTGCATTCCTATACACTAATGATGAAAAATCTGAAAGAGAAATTAAGGAAACACTCCCATTTACCACCACAACAAAAAGAATAAAATACCTAGGAATAAACCTACCTAGGGAGACAAAAGACCTGTATGCAGAAATCTGAGACACTGATGAAAGAAATTAAAGATGATACCAACAGATGGAGAGATATACCATGTTCTGGGATTGGAAGAATCAAAATTGTGAAAATGACTATACTACCCAAAGCAATCTAAAGATTCAACGCAATCCCTAACGAATTACCAATGGCATTTTTTACGGAACTAGAACAAAAAATCTTAAAATTTCTATGGCAACACAAAAGACCCCAAATAGCCAAAGCAGTCTTGAGGGAAAAAAACGGAACTGGAGGAATCAGACTCCCTGACTTCAGACTATACTACAAAGCTACAGTAATTAAGACAATATTGTACTGGCACAAAAACAGAAACATAGATCAATGGAACAAGATAGAAAGCCCAGAGATAAACCCACACACCTATGGTCAACTAATCTATGACAAAGGAGGCAAGGATATACAATGGAGAAAAGACAGTCTCTTCAATAAGTGGTGCTGGGAAAACTGGACAGCTACATGTAAAAGAATGAAATTAGAATACTCCCTAACACCATACACAAAAATAAACTCAAAATGGATTTGAGACCTAAATGTAAGACTGGACACTATAAAACTCTTAGAGGAAAACATAGGAAGAACACTCTTTGACATAAATCACAGCAAGATCTTTTTTGATCCACCTCCTAGAGTAATGGAAATAAAAACAAAAATAAACAAATGGGACCTAATGAAACTTCAAAGCTTTTGCACAGCAAAGGAAACCATAAACAAGACGAAAAGACAACCCTCAGAATGGGAGAAAATATTTGCAAACGAATCAACGGAAAAAGGATTAATCTCCAAAATATATAAACAGCTCATTCAGCTCAATATTAAAGAAACAAACACCCCAATCCAAAAATGGGCAGAAGACCTAAATAGACATTTCTCCAAAGAAGACATACAGACGGCCACGAAGCACATGAAAAGCTGCTCAACATCACTATTAGAGAAATGCAAATCAAAACTACAATGAGGTATCACCTCACACCAGTTAGAATGGGCATCATCAGAAAATCTACAAACAACAAATGCTGGAGAGGGTGTGGAGAAAAGGGAACCCGGGAACCCTCTTGCCCTGTTGGTGGGAATGTAAATTGATACAGACACTATGGAGAACAGTATGGAGGTTCCTTAAAAAACTAAAAATAGAATTACCATATGATCCAGCAATCCCAGTACTGGGCATATACCCAGAGAAAACCATAATTCAAAAAGACACATGCACCCCAATGTTCTATTTACAACAGCCTATTTACAACAGCCACGTCATGGAAGCAACCTAAATGCCCATCAACCAACGAATGGATAAAGAATATGTGGTACATATATACAATGGAATATTACTCAGCCATAAAAAGGAACGAAATTGAGTCATTTTTAGAGATGTGGATGCATCTAGAGACTGTCATACAGAGTGAAGTAAGTCAGAAAGAGAAAAACAAATATCGTATATTAACGCATGTATGTGGAACCTAGAAAAACGGTACAGATGAACCAGTTTACAGGGCAGAAGTTGAGACAGAGATGTAGAGAACAAACGTATGGACACCAAGGGGGGAAAGCTGCGGGAGGGTGGGGATGCTGGTGTGATGAATTGGGCGATTGGGATTGACATGTATACACTGATGTGTATAAAACTGATGACTAATAAGAACCTGCTGTATAAAAAAATAAATTAAAAAAACAAACAAACAAAAAAACTACAATGAGGTATCACCTCACAGTGGTCACAGTGGCCATCATCAGAAAATCTACTAACAATAAATGCTGGAGAGGGTGTAAAGAAAAGGGAACCCTTCTACACTGTTGTTGAGAATGTAAATTGATACAGCCACTATGGAGAACAGTACGGAGGTTCCTTAAAAAACTAAAAATAGGGCTTCCCTGGTGGCACAGTGGTTGAGAATCTGCCTGCCAATGCAGGGGACATGGGTTCGAGCCCTGGTCTGGGAAGTTCCCACATGCCGTGGAGCAACTGGGCCCGTGAGCCACAACTACTGAGCCTGCACGTCTGGAGCCTGTGCTCCACAACAAGAGAGGCCGCGACAGTGAGAGGCCCACGCACCGCGATGAAGAGTGGCCCCCGCTCGCCTCAACTAGAGAAAGCCCTCACACAGAAACGAAGACCCAACACAGCCAAAAATAAATAAATATATTTTAAAAAATAACCAAAAAAAACTAAAAATAGAGCTACCATATGATCTAGCAATCCTACTCCTGGGCATGTATCCAGAGAAAACCATAATCCGAAAAGATACATGCACCCCAATGTTCATAGCAGCACTATTTACAATAGCCAGGACATGGAAGCAACCTAAATGTCCATCAACAAAGTAATGGATAAAGAAGTTGTGGTACATATACACATTGGAATATTACTCAGCCATAAAAATGAATGAAATAATGTTATTTGCAGTAACATGGATGGACCTACAGATTGTCATACTGAATTAAATGTCAGACAGAGAAAGACAAATATCATATGATACCCCTTACATGTGGAATCTAAAAAGATATACAAATGAACTTATTTACAAAACAGAAACTGACTCATAAACATAGGAAACAAACTTACAGTTACCAAAGAGGAAAGGTTGGAGGGGGGATAAATTAGGAGTTTGGGATTTACATATACATACTACTATATAGAAAATATATAACCAACAAGGTCTTACTGTATATAGCACAGAGAACTCTGCTCAATATTCTGTAATAACCTATTTGGGAAAAGAATCTGAAAAAGAATAGATATAGGTATATGTATAACTGAGTCACTTTGCTATACACCTGAAACTAACATAACGTAAATCAACTATACTCCAATATAAAAGAAAAAAAAAGAATTATACAAATACCTGTTTAACTGTTGTGCAAACTCCACATCCTGTGATGCTGCAATAAACTAAGCAACCATTCCTTGACAGAGACACCGGTTTATTTCAACTTTTAAATTTCTGGTGTATAACAGCATCTCTAGTACATAGTAGGTATCCAAGATATATTAAGAAATAAATGAATGGATGAAGATTTTTAATATTTTCAGTGTTCTGTCCACCCTAAACAACAAGCATTGCAGGTAGTCTAGATTTTGGACACCTAGAATAATTTTAAGAACTAATCTTTCTTATAAGCCCTTGTAGATCAAGTCCCAACTAACAGTTCCTATCAAACACAAGGGTTCATCTTGGGAACCTGAAAACTTCATGAATCTACCCCCCAGTGAACACGTAGATTCTCTTTTATCTGGATGCACTGGAGTGCTGGGGAATCCACTTATAAATCTATCTGGGATCACTAATGCAATGAAATTTGTATTCACTGATGAGTCTTTTAATTCCATTTTTTTCCACAAGGCAAGCAATATACAGAGAGAGGTTGGATTTTCATAGTTTATTCATGACTCTCCAAAGGAGCAGTTTGAGTTACACAGAAAGGTTTATTAATGCAGATGACAAGATCAGATTGACTACCAGAAAGGAAAATAAAAAAATCTTGTAAAAAGTAAGAGCTAAGTCAGGTTGTCAATTTGTCAGTATTCACAAGAGATGGGCTTATTTTCTCAAATAAAGCCAATATGTCAAAAAAGACCCTGGGGCAATATGCCAGAACTTTTTGTGGACCTCTCTCTCCAGCATAATCACTGCGACAATTCATCAATCAGATTGCTGAACTGAGGATTTGGATATTCTAACTCCAAAATCTAATGGTGAAGCCTGTTATATTACACAGAAATAGCTTCAGTGAGCCTTTAGTACTCTGGATATTTTGCATGCCCTCTAATGATTCATCATCTGTGAATCTTGAGGGTTTGGCTTTAGCTGGGATTTGAAGCCTAGACTATTAGCATGAGTAATGCTACAACTGAGCAACCATGGACCCAAGAACAATCAAGCTCAGTGGTGTGAAATGTAAAGGATCCAGAAAGCAGCCATGCTCAGCTGAGTGAAATGAAGCAAAAGCACAAATAGTACTGCATCTGGGTAATAAACCTGAGGAAATGAAGAGTGACCTCCATGGTTCCAGACTGCTTCCACACGGTTTCCCTCTGCTGTGCCCAGAGAGAAAGGGCTCAAATTAAATCACTCACCCAAATAATATGTCAAGTGTCTTAACTCCTAATTATATTCTCCCATCAGCAAAAAGAAAAAAGACAAAGAAATAAGAGTCCACATATTGATAACCTGTATTCCTTGTTAAAAATCAAGATCTACCTATAATTAGGGTGGGTCCATTGCCTGGAGTAAAATAGTTCATTTGTTGGTGGGCCCACAATATAATTTAATAAACTTCACCAGGGCACAGTGGATAACACAAATGTTGCTTCTTGTAATGTTAAAATAGTAAAAGCAAAAAAAAAAAATCAAAGCAAATAAAAAATGACTTCCTAATTTCACTGAAATGAATGTGTTATGTATATGGCAGATTTTCTTGGCAAAAATAAATTTTTTCTCATCACCCAACTCAAATATTAAAGACGAGGAAAAGTACATTTCTTACTTTAAAAATGACAACAGAAAATGTCTGGCCCTGACATTCACGGAAGCAATGTCAGGATTCTAATGCATTGCTAGCCTAATGAAAACATCAAAAGCGATGTAGAAAATATCATGTGTCTTGCCTAAGAGAAAAATAAAGTGAAATTGTAATCAGTTACTAAAACTTAATCAGTGTAATCACACTGCAAAGTTTTTAGAGGGCCTTTTCTTTAATGAAAGTTGTGAGATCACTAAACTGTTGGTTTCTCTGAATTATGTCATCAGATCCTCTCAGAAATGATGTTTATCACTGTCATCACCATAAACACAAGTCCAGCAATTAAAATATTTGTGGATAAGCTGACCATTAAGAATCAAAAAAACAGTCTCATTTTCATGTTTCACTCACATCTTAAAACGATGCCAGTTTGGTGATTCAGCATGTTGGAAGAGGGGTTATGTCATATTCCTAAATGTCTAATTAGGCTATTCCATTAAGACCAATAAAGGCAAACAAGTGGTCACACCTTTCTCTGTCTTACAGAAAAAATTAGTTCCTAATCCTGAGGAAGGGCATGTGTCCAACTTTAATACTACTGGTTCTACTAGTTAAAGATGGACTTTGAGAAAAATGTCCTTTCAGAAAATAGTCCAGTAATTTTCATTTGTAACCTTCATGTGTGGTGATGCTATCACAGCAAGGTGCATTTTGAAATAAGGTTAAAGGAAGTGGATTGCAAAACTTAATCTTCCTTGCTCCAACAACTATAATTCTGAAAAAATTCCCTTCCATGAAACTTCCTTAAACTAGCTCATGGCTTCAATGTTAACCTTCTCCAAGAAAAATCCATGCTCTTTTCAAATTTCTTCATTACTGAAGAAGCAAAGCTCAAAGAACCAATAACAGAAGATATGGAACATTCCATAATATGAACATCTTTTCATTCCTGTCCCTATATTCCATCCTACCCATCAAATCCAAACACACACTGAGGAAACGTACAGCTGATGAAAATCCTATGAAGGATACCATGCTGCTAGCATAGTCCTGCTTACATTATGTTTTTAAAGACTCACTGTGGCAGAGATAAGCCAGAGATTCCACCAGTCACAAGCTGAGGGACAGTGGGCAAGTCATTTAAACTCCCAGAATCCATTTTCTCATCAGGGAAATTAGGAAAATTCACAGGGTTGTTTGAGGATTAAACTAGATAGTATATGTGAAAAGTCTGGAATAGAAAAAGCACTTGATATACGATGGCTAAAGGTTAACGAATGAATCTAACCTAGCACTTTTCATGAGAAGTTAATAACAATTGTATAACCAAGACAAAACAGTTCTCAGAGTTAAACTCATCACGTTAAGTGTTCTTATAAGAAAAAATAATGGAGAGACTAAAGTTGCATTATGCATCCAATTAAGTAATTTATTTAAAAAAACCCAAAGAAATCTGAGAAAATAATAATAAAGGCAAAATGAAGGCAGAAAGAATAAGAAAACAGAAAGACAAAGGATTAAGCAGATCCAAGAGTTAGTTATTTGGGGAAAAAATAAACAATATGCAAATAGAATTCTGAAAGATTATATTGGAGCACCTATCTGTATCTACTCAGAACAAGGTAGGTATTTTCGTAGGAATACAATAATTGTTAATTAATAGATTCACCAATGTAATTCAGTGCATTGATACATATTGAAGGAGAAAAATATGTGTCATCTGAATAGAGGCTAAAATGTTCTTCTATAATCTTCAATATTCATTCATATTAATAAGAAAGAAGACCTGGAAAATTAGTATAAATAAATAAATAAAAAGAGAAAAAGAGGGGCTTATTTGCTGTAAAGTATATCCACAGTAAACGTACAGCAAGCATCCTACTTCAGATGACATATTTAAAGCATTTCTCACTAAATTCAGCAACAAAGCAGAAATAATACATGCATAACTCCTTTCATACCTTCTACTGAACATTGTAATTATCCCAAACAATGCAATAAGATAACGATTGAAGATGTATAAATTATAAGGTAATGGATGCAAGGCACAAAATTATAATTATTAGTAAATGATATGGCTGGATTCATAAAAAGGTCAAGGAAGCCCACAGATACAGGATTAAAACCAAAAGAAGAAATGTAGCAAGTCAGTAGTGTACAATAGCAATATTTTAAAATCTATGATGTTTCTTTCCAGTAACAAAAAACAATTATATAATGCAATAAAAAATAAAAGCCACTTCTTAAGAACTATAAAGTACCTAGTAATATAACTAATAAGAATTTGCAAAATCTTCCTAGAAAAAATTTTACTTAAAGACCTAAATAGAAGACATGAATAATGGAAAAACTCAAGGTTTTATAGGTATCATTTAAGCTCAAATTAATCTCTAGAGGCAAAATAGTTCAAATCATTTCAAATGACTAGAATATGAAAATATGGCTCTAAAATTCACATGGGAGAGTGCCAGATGTTAAACACATTAGTTAGGATGTACTTGGCTGCAAGTAACAGAAAACCCACATAAAAAAGTCTAAACTATAAAGAGCCTCAAAATGTACATCCCACCCTCTATTTATAATGCTGTTCTGTCTGTTACTCTCATATCCTAACTTGTCCATTTAATCTGGCTATGGTTATGTTCAAAAGAGCATAACATTCCCAGAAGTTACATGAGAAGAAAGCAAACAGAGGCTGCAAAGGGGTAAAAAAAAAAAAAAAAAAAATCCCACTATTCATTCTTAAAATGAGGGGAAATACCCAGAGGACTTCACATCTCACTGGTCACATTTCATCACACGTTCAATACTAAACTAACTACAGGCAAGCAGGAATGCAGTTGGCACAATTATTTAGAATAATTATAAATTTACAGCTCCCCAACCTTAGGATTTGGGTGGTATTCAAATCTCTAGAAGTACATCATTGCCCAGAACCTGAATGAACTGAAGTTCTATTAGCAAAACAGAATAAATGGGGAAGATGACCACTGGGTAGGCAAACAACACTGTCTTGTAAAACGGGTATTCAGAATATACACAGAATTCATTCAATCAATTTAACATTTAGAAACATGAGCAAAAAATACAAATAGGCAATTTACAAACGAGGAAATACAAATGTCAAATAAACATATGAAAATATGGTCAATTTTACTAAGTGGTTATAGAAATGCAAATTAATACAATGACATGCCATTCCATTTCCATTAGATCAGGAGTTAGCACACTTTTTGTTAAAGTGCCAGATAGTAAATATTTTAGGTTTTGTGGCAAAATGAAGACTATTTTGTAGGTATGTAAACAACCATTTTAAATGTAACCATTTAAAATTTTTTAAACCATTATTATAGTTTACAGGTTTATAAAAAGTGATAGTGGGTCAACTCCTCCATTAGACAAACAAAATTTTAAAAACTTATTAACAGTAGGTAATGATGAAATGTAACTAAAAATAGTGCCCTGCAAGTGGGAAGGTTTACTGGTGCAACCACTGTGGAGAATGATATGGTATCATCTATGAAAAATGAAAATGTTCACACTCCATAACCCAATATTTTCACTATTTGATATTGCTCCTAGAGAAACACTTGCACATACACACAAGAAAACATGTACAAAATGTTTATTTTACAAAATACTGGAAAAATCTAAATGTCCATCAGCAGAAAATGGCTGAATAATCTGTGATATATTTGTATTATTTTTCTGAATGTACCAGCACTATACAAATATGGAGCATTGTTGAAGACATATGATAACTGTCAAAAGCAAATTATAGAACATACTAAAGATACATAAAATAATTTTATGCTGGCAATGCATAAAATAATAGTATATATGTTCTACAGGATAAATAAACAGAGCCATAGGTATAGGGAATATGTTTGGAATGACAGGCTAAACTCATAACTCTCATTACTTTCAAGCAGAAGGAAAACACCAGGTTGTAAGAATGGCTTCAGAGGAGCTATGTTTCTGGGGGTTTTTTTTGATATTTTATAAGGAGAAATTATTCATACATCATTTGTGTTTAAAATTTTTAAAGCATATATAAAATATTTTGAGAACTGACACAAGAGAATTAAGAAGAAAAAAGATGAAAATATTTAGCTATAAAATGTTTAAATATCATAGCTAAAGATTCTATGTGAATATTAAAACACATATAAATTCTGAGATATAATTTAGGGGTAAAATTTACTAAACATTTGGAAACCCAATTTGCTAAGCCCAAAATTTAATGTCAATGAATGAAAGACCCAGTTCTCTAAGAGTTTAACGTAAGTCATTAGGGCTTTTCAACTAAGTCCATTTATTTCATACTAAAGATAATGAAGGGGTTTAGGACATGCCACCCTAAAATATGTCACTTTGGCATATTGATTATTTTGAGTTGAAGGCACTTGAGAAATAGCAGATGCAGGAAGAGATCTCTGACTTACACTTCCTACCAAAAATAGGCCATAAAATTTCCCACGAGCAAGATGCCTTCCCTGTACCAGAAAGAAAACAAGGTCCTTGTCACCAGAAACAGATGCCAAAATGGCTCTGCACAGACAAACCTACTACAATAACCCTGATATTCCATTAGTTTTGCCTTGCCCTTCACATGTATCTCCTAGTCACTTCCGCACAATTTGTTGCCCCTACCTAGCCCAAACCTGTCTTGTCATTTCTTCACAAATTTATCATTTCTTTATCTAAAAGATATAAAAACTTTCTGCACTGCACTTTTTCAGGTCTTCATTCTCTTATAAAAGTCCCCATGTATATGTAAAAATTTAATAAAACAGGTATGCTTTCCTCTCATTAATCTGTCGTGTCAGTTTAATCTAATCATGGGCCCAGTTGGAGGCTCTAAGACAGTAGAGAATTTTCCTCCTCTACAATAACATTAAAAAATAATCATAGGGACTTCCCTGGTGGCGCAGTGGTTAACAATCTGCCTGCCAATGCAGGGGACGTGGGTTCGATCCCTGGTCTGGGAAGATTCCACATGCCGTGGGGGAACTAAGCCCGTGCACCACAACTACTGAGCCTGTGCTCTAGAGCCCGTGAGCCACAACTACTGAAGCCCGCACGCCTAGAGCCCGTACTCCGCAACAGAAGCGACGGCAACGAGAAGCCCGCACACTGCAACGAAGAGAGTAACGCCCTGCTCACTGCAACTAGAGAAAGCCCGCGCGCAGCAACGAAGACCCAACACAGCCAAAAATAAATAAATAAATAAAAATTTTAACAATAAATAAAGTCATCCAGTCTGTGTTTTAAAAAATAATAAATAAATGAATGAAGGTTTCAAAAAAAAATCATATACTATCCTCATAGGGTTTTCAGTATTCTGTTTGAAAAGCCTTCCTCCTTGGATCATTTCAAATGAATAATAGAAATGAACACACACACACACACACACACACACACTTCTGATGTTAGGTGAAGTTCAACAAAGTATGTTCATCTACAGACAAGCTCCCAGATAACGCCTTTCTCACTTGAGGTGACTTACTTCTTACTTTCATACACGAGATGACTGACAGGAATGATTTCTAATTACAACTTTTACTTTACGTTTGAATACTGAGAAGCCACCTCCTTTATGATCTGGAAAATATTATTATTTTATTAACAAATAACTAGTCTGTTCTTGCCTTGGGGCATTTCTGATAATGGGGATACAACAGAAAACAAAGATATACTAAGAGGCAAGAATTCAAACTTTGTTATGATGTAGCACTAGGTAAAGCACTGCTTATATTCATTCCCTCTTAAATATGTTTAAAAAGTATTAGGATTGTCATAGAGTTCTTGGCAAGATGTCCCAATAATTTCCCACTCTGACGCATACACACCTCTGTTCAAAATACATATTCTCACCCAGAATTCTGGGTTGATAACTTATTTATTTGTTTTCAGCACTTTAAAGATTTTCTTTCACTTTCTTTGGGCCTCTATAGTTTTTGACAAGAAGTCAGCAGTTAAGTCATTTTTCCTCTGTATAAAATGTGTCATTTTATTTTGCTGGATGTTTTCAAGATTTTTTTATATTTGAGTTTTCAGCAGGGTGACTGTAATTGCCCAGGCATTTTGTTCTTTGTGTTCATCCTCTTTGAGTTTCAGAGGTGCTTGAATCTATAAAATTATGCCTTTCACCAACTGGGGGAATTTTTGGCCATTGTTTCATCAAATATTTTTCCCTCATTTTCTCCCTCCTGTCTTCCTGATAATGTCCAACAGGTCACTGAGGCCCTGTTTATTTTTTTTCTTTTTCTCTCTGTCCTACAAATTGGATAATTTCTATTAAACTATCTTCAAGAATCACTGACTCTTTTCTTTTGTCAACTCCACTTTCTGGTTAAGTAAAGTTTCCATTTCAGATATTTTATTCTTCAAGTCTGGAATTTATACTTTGTTCTTCTTTATATTTTTTGTCTGATGAGATTTTTTTATCTTCTCATTCACCCTGAGTATACTTTCCTTTACCTCTTTGAGCATAGCTATAATGGTTGCTTTAAAATTCTTGCTAGTCCAACTTCTGAGTCAGCTTGGAGTTCTTCTTTGACTGTTTTTTCTCTTAATAGTGAGTCATATTTTCCCAGTACTTTGTATTTCAAGTAATTTGGGGTTGTATTTTGGACACTGTGAATGTTATGTGAATTCTATTTTAATCCTCAAAAAGTGCTAAGCTTTTTAAGCAGCCAGTTAGTTAACTTGGTTGAACTCAAACTTCCAACTCTGCTTTCTGACTAGCATCTCAAAAGTCAGTCAATTATTTTATCTGTATCTGAATTCCATCCCACACAATAATAGTTCTGGAATCATCCAGAGATTTGGGCAAAGTTTACCCACAGATTTGGAGGTTTCCTTTTTCCAGATTTCTCTTTCCTAGTATTCTCCCCTAATATTCCAGTGGTTGCAGTTACCCCAATCTCTGCTCTCTGATTCCTCAAGCCAGAGAACTATGGTTTTTACAAGATTTTTAGCCACCTTGTTCAAATGTGATTATAGCCTGCCCTCAGGCTAAATGCCATAAAATAGAATCTGACCCCCATGATATCCTTTTTTCCCCCCCAAATTCAGACACTCTCCAGTAAGAACTTAATTACAAAGAGAATCACTGACAGCTTTTTCTATTCTTGATTCGGCTGAGTGATATAAGAGACATGGAATTGATTCTTGAAAAATTCTTGGAAATTTATAATATTGCATGAAGGATTTTTCTCTCTCATGTACTTTTTTTTTTTTAATTTTATTTATTTATTTATTTTTGGCTGTGTTGGGTCTTCGTTTCTGTGCGAGGGCTTTCTCTAGTTGTGGCAAGCGGGGGCCACTCTTCATCGCGGTGCGTGGGCCTCTCACTATCGCGGCCTCTCTTGTTGCGGAGCACAGGCTCCAGACGCGCAGGCTCAGTAGTTGTGGCTCACGGGCCCAGTCACTCCGTGGCATGTGGGGTCTTCCCAGACCAGGGCTCGAACCCGTGTCCCCTGCATTAGCAGGCAGATTCTCAACCACTGCGCCACCAGGGAAGCCCTCTCATGTACTTTTGAACTTAAAATCTATAGTACTAGTAATGTAGTTAAACCTAGGAGAGTTAGTATCTCATTTAAACATTCCGCTTCATATATTCCCATTTAGAAATACCTAAAGCATTGATAGGAGTGTGTTGGAAAACATGGTGTATAACTTATAAGAAAGAAATGTAAGTGATACTGCTGTGAAAATACAGGTCACCTTACTGTGTGAAGAGGCTAAATAGTGCATCCCTCCTTATCACAGAGGCAAGAAAAATATAACAATAATAAGGATTTCATTTGACCAGGAAAAGGCAACAAATCTCATCTTGTTAAAAGTAACAGTTCTGAAAAATTACTGTCTAGCCTTTTTGATACTCTCAATTCTCCAATGGTTGAAAAAAAATGACTTTAAGAACTACTATTCTAGACCTAATTCCAACCAGGAGAGGAGTTACTTCATGATGGGGAAATGATGAAAGACTTGGAAAAAATCAGTCCTATCATCTTAGATCGTAATACCTACAGTAGACAATATTGGGAAAAGCCTGTTAAAAATATCTTGCTGAGACATTTAAATATGTATATATCAAAAAATATCATAATTCATGGTTCCATTGCATGTGGTTCCAAGCATGACTCTTGAATGGCTGGACTCAAGAGAGTCGGGAAGCTCTTACTGATACAATTCCAGTTATGGAATGGCAAATCATCTTAGGTGAAAGAAACAAGGAGGAAATGCAGAAAGTAAGTATATGCCCCAAGAATGGAAAAAAGAATAACTAAGGATGTGTATGAAACCATGGTATCAGGGAGTCTAAGTCCGAAATGAGTGGACTTCGAGTTGTTGAGTGCTAAGGACAAAAGTCTTTTAAAAATATTATTTCACAAATAAGAAGGTAAACAAAAGAGGGTCATGACCACTGCATGGGACCAAAGGTGTTAAATAGAAGTTTGGTAGGAAGAAAACAGAACATCTAACTTCCTGTTTCTGCTTCTGATTTCTCTGCCAAGTATAGACCAAGAATTCATAAGGGAATACAAAATCCAAGGGTAGTAAAGTTGTTTTATATGAATTCAAGTCATTTGGCTTAGATAAGTTGTATCCCAAGGCTCTAAGAGAACTTATAAATAAAATCACTCAACAACGATCCTTGTTTTATGAGAAATCTTAGAGAAGGGCAAAGGAAACTAAAAACTGGAAGGAAGCCAACGTCAGTCTCACTTTCAAGTGGAAAATGATAGGTCTGGCAAACAAACCACTGGATACAAGGATGGATTGCTAAAGGAATGGATGGTGAGTACCTAGAGGAGAGGGCAGCTGTCATAAAGTGTCTAAGAATGTCTTGTCACACTCCACTTATGGTTTGCTCTGAGAGGATTACAGGAATTGTCTAATATGAGAAACCAGGACACAAAGCTTATGGGAACTTCAGCAAGTTCCTAACAGTCAGATAGTTTTCCCTTTAGATCCTTTTGTATAGAATGTAGAAATATGAATTGAATGCTAAGAAAGATTATCAGATTAGTAGCTAGAGGATGTATTGTAGACAAAGAGTAGTGACTTGGGTAGTGATGAGTTGATGTCCACCAACAAAGTAATGTTGACAGATGTTATGGGTTCAACTGTCTGCCCCACCAAAAAATGCTGAAGTCCCATCCCCTGGTACCTAGGAATGTGAACTTATTTGGAAAGAGGGTCTTTGCAAATGTAATCAAGTTAATATGAGGTCATTAGAATAAGCCATAATACAATATGACTGTTGTCCTTAAGAGAAGAGAAAAATACCATGTGAAGACAAAGACACACAGGACCAAAACCACGTGACAGTGGAGGCAGAGACTGAAGTGTTACAGCTGCAAAGGCAAGGAATGCCAAAGTTTGCCTGCAAACCACCAGAAACTAGGAAGAGGCAAGGAAGGAATCTTCCCTGCCAGTTTCAGAGGGAGCATGGCCCAGGCAATAACGTAATTTCAGACCTCTAATCTCCAGGACTGTGAAAGGATACACTTCTGCTGTTTGTCACCCAGTTGGTAGTATTTTGTTACAGCATCCCTAGGAAACTATCCCAGGTATATCCTAGAATCAGGAGCCTCATTCTGACTCTGTCCATTCAGCATTCTAAAAAGAATTGTGAAGTTACAACAGACATGCTAAAAAAAGTAGGAACACGTGTTGTAAGAATAAAAATGTACTTAATTCAAAATAATAATATATACTGAATAACTAGCTTAATGTAGTTTTAACGCCATTTAAAAATAAAACTACACAAGTACATGCAGAATTTATTTATGTTTCCAAATTTTTACTTACCCAGAGATTCAAGACAAATCATTGTTGCTCTTAATAAGTTAATGATGGATCTTTCCACCATTTTAATAAGCATAACTGGCATAGAATGCTTAATTCCAAATACAGTGCATTAAAGAAGCGTGAATAATGAGGCCTAGTTCAGAGGAAAGCGATCAAAAGAAGGGTTCTCAAAACCATGCCATATCAAAGTTTAAAGAAAGTGACAAAGTGTCAGAGTTTAGTGTGGAGAAGAGATAACTCAAAGCAGACGCCACACTGCCTACAAATACTGAAGAAGCATTGGATGGTTCCTCCGTAACCTCAGGAGGCCTCACTAGTTTGAAGGAGCCTCACGCTCCTATTACTAAGACGCATGAAGCAATGAGCTACCTGCAGTTTCTATTAAGGATAAAAGTGTCACACTGTGGCTAATAACATAAATGCAATATTCAATTACTTCTGAGACACATTTCCCCCCACGTTCTAACATCCCTGAAATCAGCAATGGTCTTATAATCAGGGACTGCCAGGTGGCAGTCATAAAGGACTTTTCACCAACTGTGCATGAACAAGCTTGGACATAGCCGTTCACATTTTTGTCACTTCAGTTGAGTAATGTGCATTGCTGGGGCATCCCCTGTTGAGTTTAACTGCCATTCAGAATGTCTTCAAAAATACTGTACTTTAATTTAATGATGAAATGAAACTCTTGCATATGAAGAAAGGCAATGGGAACAGAGCAAAAATGTGTATGTTTGAAGAGGAAATATTAATTAATCATGGGAGGCATGATTGCAATTCTGTGTTTTCTTGCAATGGATCAATGAAATTCTTTACTAGACTTAGGAAAATACATGTTGCTATGTTTTGTAACTGATTTACGTGCAAAAATTTGCCTATCTCCTGCTAAGCGACACAATTGAAAGCAAGATGTACCGCAATATTTCTTGGAACAGATGAAAGGATATTCAAAACAAGAAGAGGCTGGTATGATCCCTTCATGCATCAAACAGCATACTAAGGCCCTGTATCATAGTTTACCTGGCAGCATTTTTGTTCTTAGTGAAATGTAACTAATGATACATCTTATGATTGATAATCTTAGATTTAATAAAATATGGCACTTTTTATTTATACAGAACTTTATAATTTCCAAAGCATTCTCGCAAATATCATTTTAGTTGACCTCAACATCTACATGAATAGGTGGTCTTTTTTACAACCATTTAACAGAGGAGAAAACTAATGCTCGATAGTTAATTAATTTGCTTATGGTCACATGTTTAACACGTGGCAAAACTGGAAACTACAATCAAAGACTCCTGACTCCTATTCCAGGGCTTTTTCTATTTAAAAAAATGATGGATTCATTTGTTTTTTCCTGGAAATATTTAGGTAAATTAAGATCTAGTGAGGAGAACATCTATAATATATAAAAATTCTTCCCTTGCCTTTTGATAGCCAAAAAACAAATCTAGTGAAGAATTAATCTTTTCAAAGTCATTTTCCCTTTTACCTGGCACAAAGACAGGCTCAGAAAATAGACCTCCTGCAGAAAGTTTTTGCAAGTGATACAAACGAAAACCAACTCTTTCTCTCCTAGGAAACAATTAATAGCTTTGCCATTTTATCTCCACCAAAGCTAATGCAATTCTGAAATTAAAGATTATTGACAAGATTTCATAATCCAGGCTCACACAAATGCATGACTACAAACACAGAATATGTAATTTCCAAATATCTGTCTGTCCTCTGAGGCAAATATTAGCCTCTTTAATATATCTCCTTGACATAAAGCATACAAATATTCTGATTCTTGGATTTAAAATTTAAAATAAAGAACGATGGTGTATTACAGTTTTAGATATTATCACAAATCTCAATCATCTTATTCATACTGTATCTTAATCTTGACAATAATCCTGTGAAATGTCATCATCATCATCACCATCATTATATCACCAACACCATTATTACACTATCAACATCACCACACCATCATCACTATCATATCACTGCCATGGGACAGAGAAAGAGACTGAGGCTCAGAGCAATCATACATGTAACTCAAAGTCACTCTGTCAACAAGTGGGTTGTTTCCACCTTGTGGCTACTGTGACTAAAGCTCCTGTGAAGATTAGTATACAAGCATCTGTTTGAGTCCCTGCTTTCAATTCTTTTGAGTATATATCTAGCAGTGGAATTGCTGGATCATATGGTAGCTCTATGTTTAACTCTTAGAAGAACTGCCAAACTGTTTTCCACAGCAGCTGCACCATTTTACATTCCCACCAGCAGTGTACAAGGGTTCCAATTTCTCCACATCCTCTCCAACACTTGTATTTTCTGGGGTTTTTTTTGTTTTTGATAAGAGCAATCCTGATGGGCATGAAGTGGTATCCCACTGCGGTCATTGCCCATTTTTAATTAGGTCATTTTTCTTTTTATTGTTGAGTTGTAAGAGCTCTTTATATACTCTAGATATTCCTTTGGATCAAACAACATCTGTTACAAATTGATAATGCCCAGCATGAGATTCATATATGACAGAATCCCCTACAATGGCTTCCATTTAGATATTACCAAAGAATTGCATGTTTAAAGGGGAATTTACATGTGGGGTGAGAAGCATTTTTACTAAGTTTACTAAACAACCAGAGCAGCATCCACGGTCAGTATTCAGAGCAAACGCAGCTGCAGTTCCCACCATGCCTCTCTGTGCACATTGTACCCCCATGTGTGTGAGTTTTCATTTTTTAAGATCTGCTGCTTTGAGTGCCCAGAAATTACTTTAAAATTCACAGTAGATTAGAAGCAGCCATTTGGTTATTACTGAAGAGCTCTGAGATACCAATTTTGGAAAAACCACAGGGTGGTGGGAAATGGTATTTTATTAAATGCTGAAAAACCTCCAAGCACAAAATGGGCAGGGGTGGGGAGAAAGGGACTGTTTCTGTGAGTGGTTCAATGATGCCTTTCCATTTCCTTATCGCAGGACCTGTGAGGGCAGCGCTAAGGATTCCCATTCAAATCCAGCAGCCGAGGAGAGCCCAGATGGAATACAAATAGACACAGGAGAGGTGGAGCAAGGTTAGCGAGGTGTGCAGTTGGCGAGATTGATGTCGATACTCTTCACTGCCAAGTGAAATGCCAATAATGCTTGTATAGCATTTTGTGAGGGCAATGGGAGTATTGATTCCTGAGCAATAATAAAGAATGAAGCCGCTCTCTCAGGTATAAAAATATTGGCAACTGTTACAAAGAATTGACTCATAGGGGCCCGAGCGCTGGCCTATCTTAATACAAATAATTCAGGCTTCAGAAGGATTTTAAGAGCAGCCAGGCATGGTTCTCAGACACTGACTCTGCTATTAATTTACCTGAGGCTTTCACGGGCCTCCCAGCCTATCGGCCAATTGGTCTTAGTAGAGCAGGATCTAAATGGAGTCCTGAGGTCTCATTGAGAGTTGAGAGAAAACAACAAAAATGAAGAAAGGAAACAAAGAAAGGAAGTTAAAAGAAAGACTGTAAAATTTTTATGCATACATTTTTAAAGTTACAGCTTCTATTGGTGTTTCTTTCTGAAAATGAAATAATGCACGTGGCAATCACCTAAACAGAGAACACTGTATGTGCTTTTAAACACACTTCTGTTAGAGATGCGGGAATTCGGAAAAGAGTGTTTTATGCTATGGATTACAGTAAGTCTTATACACTGAAACCAAAATGTAACACTTGCAAGGTACAGACCTATTACATTTAATGATATCATATACTTGGCAGGAAAGCTTACAAACATTCTAAGTTTATGTAGAACTGGAAAATTGGCTTGAGAAGAGATACAATGTTCCACTCCCATAGTTATCCATTCCTAAATCAGAGTGACCTCTTGGAGAAATAAAAATAAATCATCATCACTGGGACACCTAAATGTCTTAACAACTTTGCACAAGGTAAAAAGCTCTTGGTCTCACATGAACTCAGTACCTGGCCTCAGGATTATAAACCTACTGTGAAATAATGGAATCTTTAAAATGATCAATGGATAAATTGTTAATAAGTGTGTGCGTACGTGTATGCATGTATGTGTGTGTGTATATATATATATTGGGTTTGGGCCCAATTATACCTTATAGGAGAAAGGTGTTTTGAGAGTTAGAAAAAAGAGGTTGGGCCTTAAAATTTGTCCTTTCTCAGATGGTCTTTAGCTTTTCAAAATTTGCTCATGTGCAAGTAGTTTGTATTGTTGTGTTTTGTGTTTGTTTTTGCTTTTTTGCTACTCAGCTCATGAGCAATCCTAAGAGCACATGTGCAACACATGAGAATTAAAATACACTGGATTGAGAAAACAATAAACCGATATAGACTCAACATGATTACTATCAAGCACCGGGAGCCTAAGTCAGCTTGTGAAATAACCCACACTGGCTTAAGCTGGATTCTGCAAAAGCACAGTTTAAAAGCCCCTGGCCAAGGTAGACTATTTAAAATGCCCAATGTTGTTGAAGGTAAAAGAAGCAGTCTTTGTCCCATGCTGCTGGTGGGAACGGTGTGACTCTTCCATAGGCAACATCTCACAAAGCTTTAATAGGTTGCTTAATATGACTCTGAAATTGTACATATAAACATGGATTTCACAATGATGCGACCATAAGATTGTTCACAGATGTGCTGTTTATAATATTGAAAAGTTGAAGGAAAAATATCTAAATGTCAACATCAGGGAAGAGAGCAATATTAAGTGCAGTAAGCTTCAACTCTTATTTAAAAAAGAGGAAAATCTATAGCCACTCTGATTGACTCTGCAGGTTACCCAATGTCAACATCATCTCACCTCCATCTTCCTCTGGAATAAGCTCTTGAATTTGTTAATCCAGCCACCGCTCCCCCATGTGACTCAGAAAAGGTGACCCTTTGTCCAGTCTCAGGGAGTGATCATGCTTATTAGTATAAGCCAACCAGAGTCATCGCCTGACCTTTATCAATGATGAGAGAAATAGATTTCTTTACTGCTTAGGACAGTTTGACTTGAAACTTTCTGCTTTCAACAGATTATCATATGTTTATAATAGTGTAAACATATTTCTGCTATAAAACATATAGCTGAATGCATCCTCGATAATAAATTATTTTTAATATATTGCTTTCAATGCCAAGAATGCAAAACAGTATATACCCTCTGGCTTTACTTTTGTTATCAGTTATATATATATAATCCAAAATATTGATTATCTTGCAGAGTGATAGTGATATGATACGTGATTTTTTAATTTGTGTCTATGTATTCTAAATTTACTATTGTGAATATGTATTGTAATTGAAATAAGAAGAAAAGCACTTTTTAAAATCCCTACCAATATTAGTTAACATAAATAATTTACTGGTTATATTTGCTTATCTGGTTCTATAGCAACTAAGAGCCAGGAATTTCTAGCTATATTTTAAGGAAAAAGATAATAAGGTTCAAAGAATCTAATTTTGCTTCCATAGCAGCAGGTATCATTTAGAATTAGGTCCCCCACTGAATTCTTGGTCTGTGCAGCAGATACTAGATGAGAGGATACATATTATCTAAAATTGAAAACATTTTCCTGTTGCTATTTTGATATAGTAATATAGCTTCATTATTTCATTAATTTATTAAAAGCATTTATTGAGCATCTGTTGTGTTCTAGGCAACATGCTAGCTAAGCAGAGAGATGATAAAGATGAATGAAAAATTGTCTCTACCCTGCAGGAGCTCACAGTCGAAAGAGCAAAACAGGCATGTAAAAGTTGACACTATAATAAGATACTGCTGAAATGGAGGCATGAGAAAAGTGAGTGGAAACATAAAGAAGAAAGTGATTAGTTCTAATTATATGACAGGGAAGATATGCAGAGGCAACGGCACTGGATTTGGGTTTTAAATAATTAGTAGAAACTACCCATGAATTGGAGGAGGTAATCCTGCCAAACAAAAAACAAAGAGGTATGATTATATATAGGGTATCCTGGGAAAATCCAATAGGTTGGTTTGACTACAATATGTAAAATGTAGTGGACAATAGGAAAGGAAGAAGTTGAAAAAATAAAATGTGTGTCCATTTAATCTTTAGGTAATGGGGAACTGCCAAAATTTTTTTGCAGCAAGCTAATGACATGACCCCATCTCTGTCTTAAGTAACACTGGAAGATAATCTGAGGGAAAATGTGAATGCAGCGTGGTTACTTAGGAAGAGACCACAAGAGTCCAGGTAAGATACAGTGAGGATGTAAACTGGGGCAGCGATACTGGAATTGGAGATGAGTACAGAAGTAAGGGAGCTATTTAAAGGTAGAATTGATGGTGTATGGTGATAGCTGATGCAGAGAGCAAGAACTGATGATTCCAACTTGCTAATTCAAGGACTAAAAAGATTTTGAGTATCTTAAATCAGAAAGGAAATACAAAAGGAGGAAATGCCTTGGAGGGGAAAAGAAATGTAATAAGCCTGGTTTTCAAAAGTATGACTTTGAAATTCCTAAGGGAAAAACAGGTAAAGACGGCTAACAAGAATTTGGTAACATCTCTAATGCTTTAGTTTCTCTGTTTCTGAAATGAAGAGAGTTACATCTACAAATTATATCAAATTTTTAAATATCATTTAGGAGGAGGTATATAAAAATTCTCCTTGACACTAGCCTAAAGCAGCAAAAAAAAAAAAAAAAAGGCCATTTATCTTAGGAATGGAATGAGGAAAAATCTTCAGGGATTAATCAAAACCCAAAGTCTATTCCCAGTTTAGGAATTAAGTTTGAATTTACAACACTCATTTGCTCTGTAAAATACAAGCTGTAACATTAACATAACAGTTTGTCCAGGGCCATTGGAATGCCTGCAGTCCTGACAAAAGCAAAACCAACCTTCTCTGGAGAAACCCTTTCACATTTTAGAGTTCATGGGATTCCTCCAGAATTGTTACCCCACTTGCAGAATTGTAATCAATAAAAAATTACAAACTACCAAGAAAGCACTATGAGGGAACATCAGTCAATACTTAAAACAGAAAAATAAGTACCCTCAAGTATTTGAAAAAAAGAATAATTGGAAAAGTGATCGTAAAGATATATAGGTAGATATACCCTGAGAAAACCATAATTCAAAAAGACTCATGTACCAAAATGTTCACTGCAGCTCTATTTACAATAGCCGGGACACGGAAGCAACCTAAGTGTCCATCAACAGATGAAGGGATAAAGATGTGGCACATATATACAATGGAATATTACTCAGCCATAAAAAGGAACAAAACTGAATTATTTGTAGTGAGGTGGATGGACCTAGAGACTGTCCTACAGAGTGAAGTAAGTCAGAAAGAGAAAAACAAATACCATATGCTAACACATATATATGGAATCTAAAAAAAAGGTCATGAAGAACCTAGGGGCAAGATGGGAATAAAGACACTGACCTACTAGAGAAAGGACTTGAGGACACGGGGAGGGGGAAGGGTAAGCTGGGACAAAGTGAGAGAGTGGCATGGACATATACACACTACCAAACGTAAAATAGCTAGCTAGTGGGAAGCAGCCGCATAGCACAGGGAGATCAGCTCGGTGCTTTGTGACCATATAGAGGGGTGGGATAGGGAGGGTGGGAGGGAGGGAGGTGCAAGAGGGAAGAGATATGCGGACATATGTATATGTATAACTGATTCACTCTGTTATAAAGCAGAAACTAACACACCACTGTAAAGCAATTCTACTCCAATAAAGATGTTAAAAAAAAAAAGAGATAAATGAAAAAATAGAAAGCATAAGATTAGGACAATATAATAAAGGAATCATTAGACTTGAAATAGAACCACTATGAAGAGCTTGCCACTAAAATATCCACCTGCATGGATATGTCAGAATAAGTTACATTGTGAATTATGAAACACACTACTGAATTACAATGGGAGCAATATCAAAATTTGTGGGAAGGAGCAAAAGTCATATTTAGCAGAATATTTATAATTTTGATAACACATATTAATAAGCAAGGAAGATTAAATATTATCTTAGTTAAATTACCAACACAAGAAGTTTGAAAAGTAAATAAAAAGTAAACCTAAGGAAAGTAATAGAAAAGAATTAATAAAGATAGGAATTAATGAAACAGGACAACAAACAATAGAAAGAATCACAAAAATAATTTTGTAATGAAAGCAACAACAAAAAGATAACCACTGATTTAACAAAAGTAGTTTAAAACTTACATTCTGAAAACTAAAAAATATTGTTGAAAAAAAGTAGAGAAGACCTGACATATGAAAGGCATCTCATGTTCATGGATAGGAAGACTCAATACTGTTAAGATGGCAGTACTCCTCAATTGATTTTATGGTCAATTGATTTTCAACAAGTGTGCCACGACAATTAAATGGGGAAAGAAAATCTTTACAATAAATGGTGCTATGACAACTGCCTATCCACATGCAAAAGAAAAAAAAGTTGGACCCCCTACATCACACCATATGTAAAAATTAACTCAAATTGGAATCAAAGATCTAAATGTAGAAGCTAAAAGAACGAAATTCTTAAGAAAAAACTGTAGGCATAATCTTCATGACCTTGAATTAGGCAATGATTTCTTAGGTAAGACATCAAAAGCACATGCAACAAAAGAAACCATCACCACCAAATCACCAAAGCCAGTGGTGGTCTTGGTGACCTCCAACACAAATATGTCCTAGAATTCCCTAGTATCTCACATGCAGTAGTCACTCATTTAAAATTTTGTATATGAATAAATCAACTGGATGTAACACTATACCCATTCACATCCTCTAGCACTAAGGTATAGCATGGATGATACTCTCTCTGCAAAGACATTTTAACTGTAGACACTGGAACAAGTTGCCTGGGTCTAGTTGGTTTTACTTGTAATCAGAAAGAAACAAATAAAATATTCATGTTTTCTTCCTCAGAATATATCAAAAGAAAATTGGATAACAGGTAAAAAAAAAAAACAAACAAATTGAAAATAAAGAAGAAAGAAAATCATTTCTAACAATAATGTTATGAAAATAATGCCAAAAGAGAAGTCCTGTGAAAAACCAAATAGCAAATCAAAGCTATTTTAAGAGTCTAAGATAAAAAAGAACCTTCTGGTCCTAAACTTAAAAAAAATCAAATTATATATATAATTTGAATTACATATATAATTTGAAACAGAGGACTAATGAAAAGTCTAATAGGGAAAGAAAAAATGTTAAATACAACACAGAATTCCTAAAATATCAGTAGGTTAGATGATTAAGCTAGTCTAAAAGAGCAAGGCGAGATTTAAATGTGAGGACAGGAAAAAGAAAACCATCAGCTTTGAATGTGAGTCATGTGCCTAAATGTGGAAATGGCATTCATCTCTATGAACATAATCAGAGCATTTGACTGTCTCTCTCTGGTACTATGTTTATAGTCATGTGCCATTATTATAGAGAATTCTGTTTAGGAATCATTAATATAGTTGAAATAGCATGAAAATATTACTTGCCTGATTTATTTAGGTCCCTATAACTTAGTATTTTAATAAAATTACTTCTTTCATTCTCAAGTTCCTATAAAATAAATAGGGCATTATTACTTCAACTACAGAGTCAATGAAGCTAGCATCGGGAAACATGGTAGCATGGAAATAAACACAAAATACCCTGATGGGGAAAAAAAGTGATTTATAGGACTGTACAAAGACTATGATATCATCTGTGAAAATACAAACAACAAATGAATAGATAGATAGATAGGGAGATTACATGGAAAAAATATCCTTTGGAATTCATAAGAAATCATTAACAATGCTTACTTTTGAGCAATAAGATATAGCACATGGTAGTGACCAGTGGTAAGGAGAATTCTTGATTTCATTTTGTACTTTTTGCTACCATTCAAATTTTTACAATGAGAATATATTATTTACTCAATGGAAAAAAAGGAAGAAAGAAGGGAGGGAGGAGCAAGGGGGGGAGAGAGGGAAGTGGGAGAGAAGGGGAGAGAGAGGGGGAGAGAGAGAGAGAGAGAGAGAGAGAGAGAGAGAGAGGGAGAGAGGGAGAGAGGGAGAGAGGGAGAGAGGGAGAGAGGGAGAGAGGGAGGGAGGGAGGGAGGGAGGGAAGAAGAAATTAACAAGCTTCCACGAGGGAAAATCTGTTACCTACAAAGAAAAAAAATCAGCATCACTTCGAAAGTCTTTTAACAACAAATGTCAAAAAGTAGCTTAGGTATTAAATTTAAGGCACAACATAATCTGGCCATGGAAGTGCTGGGACCACTATGAGAGGAAAGGAACTGTGTCTTAAAAATTGCTGCAGGATGGAATTAATATGTTAAGGCAGGATCCGGGAGAGCGGTTATATGACTAGATCTTAAGGGTGCTGGATCAAAGGGGTAAAACATTAAGTTGAAACAGGGAGAGTGTATGGATATGTGAAATCTTCATGTGACAAGGCTTAAAACCTTATAAGGACTTTATGAAAAGATGATAGCATGTTGCTCTTAATAGCCTGGCAAAAGCAGTAGCCCATACTAAGTGAGGCAGAAATGTCAAAATTGCCAGATGGTGGAAGAAGAGAAGTGGGCTTGCTAAGATGGAAATACTACTTAAGGCCAGGAACCCAACAGATTACCATGTTTCAAGGGCAGACCCAGAGGTGCTCCATTTACCAGAGCAATAAGGAATGTGCAGGTGAGAGGGGCACCAGCAACACTGAAAAGCCCCGGTGGTGGCTCTCCTTTGAAGACCAAGGCTGACAGAAGAATATACCATTACAGAACCTGGCCCTCGACAGCAACGGGGGATTCTAGGATTGCAAATATAAAAGAGGCCAGGTAGCAGCAACTCAGTCCTCAGAAACGAGGTGGTATAATTATTAAAATGAGCAGCAAGTTTGGATGCCAGCAAGTGGAGTCTAATCTGAAGAGTTATAGATAATAAAAACACGCATCCCTAGGAGAAAGAACCACGGGCAACCAACAAAAGTGTTACTCAATCTTGAGTACAACAAAGGAGATCTAGTGTAGATGATAAGGAAGCTGACCAGAACTGTTGATCATGATCAGGGTCCTGTGAGACTCACCAAGACACAAGGTCAGGTGAGCCTAATACCTATCCATTTTTAAGATGAAAGTGGCAGATCCAGATTCGGGCATGAGCAGCACTGAACGGCAAAAGTTAGCTGCATAAGCAGATGGCCAGATCCCCTATCATCCATTACTATTGAACCAGCACCTCTTATTCTAGGTCTCTCTTATGACCAGCTGAAGGAGGAGTAAAAAGTTCAAGCTTGGAACATGGGCTCCTTAGCCCAGTATGTGGATGCAAACTGAAAATGGACAACTGCATTATAGCCCCACTCAGTGATGGCGCTGCAAATCTGTTGCAAGGAGGGATCTTTCTCATGGACAGGGCTTTGGGCAGTACAATCAGTCATCCAATTTGGGGGGAAAGGGTGTAGCCTGAGGATGGAATATATATGAACAATAGGCAGTGGTGAATGGCTAGCTGGTTGATCAGGAGGAAGGAAAGGTTGAAGGAAAAAAGAGCTCAAGATAGGGCACGGGATATCTGGAAAGCGACCGTGGACCTGTAAGATAGGAAAAGAAATGTGAAGATTTTTGTATCACACGTTAATTCTCACCAGAGAGCATCCACTACAGAACAGGAATAAAAAACCAAGTACACATAATGACTTGGCCAGTTGACATCAGCCAGCCTTTGCTATTTATAGTGCACTGCTGTCAATTCAACAAGGTTGATCTAGTGACTTCCATTGCTGAAAGCCCAACCTGCCAGTTACAAAGATCGAAAGTAAGCCTCTCAAGGAGACCAATCAGCCCTTTGGCAGCAAATTGATGTCATCAGATTCCTTTAACCTTAGAAAGTTAATCTTTGACTAGAACTAACACAAACTTGGCATGAGCTCACTTTTCCTCCCTACAGGACCTCAGTGAACATACCACTATGGATTTGCAGTGTGTCTGATGCACCGGTACAAGATCCTGAATAATATCACATGGGGTCAAGGAATCTATTTTACAGAAAAGGGGGTGTGATCATGGGCACAAGGTCATAGGATTCATCAAGTTCATTCATAACCCAGGAGTTTCTCCCTGTAACTACCTCTGGAAGGCACAGCTAAAGTGCCAGCTTGATGATACCCTGCAAGGATGGGCTGCATCCTCCAAGATGTGCTATATTCTCTATATCAACCCCAGAAGGATTGGTATTTTGGGCTACATAAGTCTTTGTGGCAAGGGCTTCCCTTTGAATTGTGGGATGTTTTGCAGCATCCCTGGTTAGATGCCAGTAGCATCCCCACTTCAAGTTGTGACAAACAAAACGTCTCCAGACATTGCTATCTGTCCCTCGAGAAGACAAAATCAACCTTAGTTGAGAACCACTGCTCTAAATCAACAGCTGCAGCCTGTCCTTAATAGTGAAACAACACTTCACTCCCAGGGACCAACTCGAGGAATCTGTTCATCCTGTGCCTGGGATCTGCATGTTTAGAAATTCTGGCTACCAGAGGAGGAATATATCCACCAGGAGACACAGCAAAAATTCCGTTACATTTCAAACTATGGCTGTCATCTAGTCACCTCTTATTTGACATAAGATGAGGAGGCAAATAAAGGAATCAGAGTCATTCTATTAATATTAGGATAATTGACACTGATGATCAGGAGGAGGTAGGGCTTCTGCTACATAGTAGGGACAGGAAAGAATATGTTTGGAAAAAAGTGATCTACATGAATGTTTCTTGGTATTTCACGCCTTAATTTTGATGGAAAATGAAAAAGTTCTCCAGTTATAGCCTGAGAAGGAGGTGGTGATCAGGGGCTCAGACCCATGAAGAAAATGGGTTTGGGTGACTCCACCAGGTCAGCCACCTAGACCTCAGAGATCTGATGATTCTAGAATAGATCACAGAAAAGGGAGACAGTGAATATTGGTGACTGTGGTAAGGGCTGTAGTTCATCATACTAACTCCTCTCTTGTTACATCAAGAAAAGAGGTCCACCAAGTAGGTACAGACACTATGGAAAACAGCATGGAGATTCCTCAAAAAACTAAAAATAGAGTTGCCCTATTTATTTGCCCAGCAATCCCATTCCTGGGCATATATCTGGACAAAACTATAATTCAAAAAGATATGTGCACCCCTATGTTTGTAGCAGCACTATTTACAATAGCAAAGACATGGAAACAACCTAAGTGTCCACTGACAAACAAATGGATAACGAAGATGTGGTATATATACAAACACACACACACACACACACACACACACACACACACACACACACAATGGAATACTATGCAGCCATAAAGAAGAATGAAATAATGCCATTTGCAGCAACATGGATGGACCTAGAGATTATCATACTAAGTGAAGTAAGTCAGAAAAAGACAAATACTGTATGGTATCACTATACATGGAAGCTAAAATATGACACGAATTAACTTATCTACAAAACAGAAATAGACTCACGGACATAGAGAACAGCTTGTGGTTGCCAAGGCGGAGGGGAGGGGAGGGAGGGATTGAGTAGGAGTTTGGGGATTAGCAGATGCCGACTAGCATATATATATATATATATAGAACGAACAAAGAACAAGGTCCTACTGTATAGCACAGGGAACTATATTCAATATCCTGTGATACATAATGGAAAAGAATATAAAAAGGAATATGTATATAACTGAACCACTTTGCTGTACAGCAGACATTAACACAACATTGTAAATCAACTGTACTATAATTAAAAACTAAAATAAAATAAAATAAAAGAGGTCCACCAAAATCCAGGAAGAGATTCTCCCAGAACTTTTAGCAAAAAAAAAAAAAGTGGATCCAAGCAGTGCAAGGTGTAGACTGCAATCGATGCTGTAGAGTGTTATGGAGACCTCCCCACTTTGAGATTCAAGCATTGCTTTTCTCAGCTGCTGAAAGTAGCAGCAGCTGACAGCCCTTAGCTGAGTCTCTCTTCAGGGATTGCCTGCAGCTGAAGAGAGACCCAAGACCTTGCCAGTGTCCGGTGACGAGTACATGTGAAGTTTCCCAGGAAAGCCAAGGTGCATATATTCATGTAGTCGATACTCATATCGTTAATGAGATTCCAAGACATCCAGTAACTGTCCCTCAGTGACACCTCAGGATATTCAAGCTCTGTGTCTTTGTTCAGAATTCTTCCTTACCACCCTTTAACATCTAACTGAAAGCTCTCCTCCTTTCTCGAGCCTCCCAAGAACAATAATTTTAACCTATTTTAAAGAATGCCCTCGTTAAACGATCCAAGCTTGATGCCGTCTGGGAAGAAATGTTGTTTATAATTCTATCATTTTTTTTCATGGTTACTGACCTGTTTAGATTTGACCTTTCTACAATTTGGTAATTTCTATTTTCCCAGAAAATCATTCATTCCAGGATCTCAAATGTATCTTAATAGAGCTATGCAGAAAAAAAATTGTATCTCTGGTTATTTCATCATCTTTCCTTTTGATTTAGTATATTGTGCTCTCTGTGGATTTTCTTTATTGAGCTAGCTAATGGATTATTTATTTTATTGACTTTTCCCCTAAAGAGTCCCTTCATGGATTATCAATTTTGACATTGAGTTAAATTATTTTCTGCTTTTATCTTGATTATTTCCTTCCTTCCACTTTCCTTTGGTTTAATTTGTTGTTCGTTTTCTAATTTCTCATGTAGAACGTAATTCACTTATTTTATCATTTTTTGTTCAGCAAGATAAATATTAAAGGCTTTGCATTTTTTCTAATCAAAGCTTTGCCCACACACCATAGGTCTTGAAAGTACCATTTTCATTATGATTATTTCCTTATTACTTTGTAATTTTCTTTTTTAATTTAACTCTTTACTTTTTTAATTACCTAAAAGTAATTAAACAGAGGAGATTTTGTAAATTACAAAATAGTTATGATGTTTTTGTTGCTATTCTTTTTATAATTTCTATGTAGGTTGCTATATGATGAGAGATACAGGATGATAATATTTCTAATTTGCTATTTTCTCATGATAAAACATTTGGTTGATTAAAATAAAAATCTTATCCCATTAATCACTGTTGCAATAGCATGCTTGGCTTAATTTGGCATTTTATTTTTTTCTTGCTGTGTTCTATAATTTTATTATTTGATCTCTGGTATGCAACTTCCTTCCTCTTACTCTCTCCTCCAAATTTATAAAGCATATATTCTGTTATTAAACTTAACCTTCACACCCCCATTTCTTTTCACCAACTTTAAAAGTGAACTAGAATCAACTGACTCACTTTTTTGAAGGTAAGAAAATTATCACAATGGGACTTTTGTGGTAGTCCATTATAATTAATATTGTTTTATGTGATGTAGATTTCTTTCAACATTTGTAACATTTAAATTTTGTTGCACAGCAATAATTCCAAAATTGTTTAGCTTCAGTTCTACATTTAATTAGGTTCAATAATCACCACGATTCTTTTCATATAATGCCTTTCACATTCCTGTGTTCCTTGTTTTGATTATTCTCTTGGTTGACTTGATTTTATTAACAAGTAATAGATTCAAAGGCATTTCATGTATGCTGTAGTCCTTGAGTTCTTGCACATTTGAAAATCTCTCTGTTGCCTTTCTGGAGGATGACATCTTAGTTGGGTATAATAGTCTTTGGTCCTGTATTTTCTCTTCCAAAATCTATAGACCTTGCTTCATTGTCTTCTGGCACTGAAGGATGCTTAGTCAGCCTTATTTTCCTTTCATAAAGATGACTTTTTATCATCTCCCTGGGTAACCATAGGGTTCTTTCCTTTTCTTTCAACTGTATAAGCTTTATCAGCTTAAGTCTTCATGTTGATCATCCTTGATGATTTTTTTCCTTTTAAAATGCATTGTGGGGACTTCCTTGGTGGCGCAGTGGTTAAGAATCCACCTGCCAATGCAGGGGACACAGGTTTGAGTGCTGGACCGGGAAGATCCCACATGCCGTGGAGCAACTAAGCCCATGAGCCACAACTACTGAGCCCGCGTGCCACAACTACTGAAGCCCATGTGCCTAGAGCCTATGCTCCGCAACAAGAGAAGCCACCGCAATGAGAAGCCCACGCACTGCAACGAAGAGTAGCCCTCACTCACTGCAACTAGAGAAAAGCCTGCATGCAGCAACAAAGACCCAACACAGCCAAAAATAAATTAATTAATTAAAACACATTGTGGCCCCAGTTACATATTCATGTCTCCTTTAATTTCAAGTTGGGAAAACTGTGGCTTTAGAATATTGTTATTCATGGTTCTTGCTTTTTTTCTGTTACAAATCCAATTTTGATATTCACTCTACCTTTCGGAGGCATATTTGGCCCTGCGGATGTGAAATAACTTCTAGGATATATTGTTAAGTAAAAAAAAAAGTGCAAAAGCCTATATATAGTATGCTACCTTTTGTACAGAACCCATAGGTGTATTTGCTTATTTTTGCAAACAGACACACTTCAAGTCTGAATCAGAAACTAATGAATTTGATTACCTGGGGCGGGTGGGGGGGGGGCAGGGATAAGGGAAGGAGTATATACTTTTAACACCTGGAATTATATTAATGCTCTAAATATGCAAAAACTAAATTTAAACCACAAAAATAGAAGGAACTGTAAAACTGAATGCCAAGAGAAATAAACACACCTGTATTTCAACTGAAGGGCAGAAAACAATCTACCCAAGCACTTTTGAACAATATAATTTGACTATATACTCAGTCTAAGGAAAGATAAACTGAAAATATATAGTGAACAATTATTAGTAGGTTTATTTTTTAATAGTATAGATATAAAAATTCCAAAATTATTTTGGGTATATTACAGGATTGAACAAATGAATAAATATATTGATGTTGAGAATCCCAATTCTCACAATAAAGACAGTAATATGGAGAGAGAGAGGCCATAAGGATCCCTATAGGATAGCAGTTGCAGTATCAGTATAAATTCCTGATTCCTTTATTATATGCATGGATACACACACACATACTTTTTTCTAGCACTATCCACTAAAAGGACCCTTTAGCAATAAGCAAACCTACAGCCCCAAACTGGTGTTTTAGATACCATTCCCCAGTAAAAAGAAGACATCAAAGTAACAAGTGAAGTGGTGCATATCAAATCGAAATAGTTCAACGACATTCCTTCTCCTACCAACTGTGGCTCTTGCAGACTAATATGAGATCTTTCCCAACTCCCACAGCCTAACGTTCTAATATTATAAACAGATGAAATGCTGCCAGGGGTCCTCCTCACCGTACTTCCTACCATGGCACTCGCTGACTACCCCTCCCAGGATACAATTCTGTTTCCTGAATCACTCCTTCCTTCCTCCCTCCTGCTAATTTGTTTGTTTGGATTTTGTTTCGGAGTTGTGGTCTCTAAGTGGGTGTAGGAGGAAGGCTCTTGATAG
The DNA here is from genome assembly GCF_009873245.2 of Balaenoptera musculus. NCBI lineage: Eukaryota > Metazoa > Chordata > Mammalia > Artiodactyla > Balaenopteridae > Balaenoptera > Balaenoptera musculus. Next base: position 76,967,407 of record NC_045790.1, read on the forward strand.
GACATGAGAAAGAAAGGAAAATGAAACTCTACTTACTTAAAACAGCAGCAACCCTAAAGTAGTAAGTTGGCCTCTGCATTTATTTGGTTGGTGACAACTTGGCATTTCTGAACCGAGGTGAGTCACTGATGGACAGAAGAACCTACCCTCAGAGGACTGGGCTCTTGAAAAGCTCACAAAAGGTGAAGATGGTGAAGTAAAAGATCCCAGCCACCATCCCCCTACAAAAATCAACAACTAGACAGCTATCCATGAACAAAAAGTAGCTCAGGGAGCGCTCAGGAGTCCACTTAAGAAACTTCAGCAGCACAGTGGAAGGAAAAACCTGAGAATAACTGCACAAAAAGAGAAGGAAAACAGCTTCACTTTGCCTACAACACCCCATCCCCCAGGCCTGCTCTGCTCAGCATCAAGAGGGAACCCACAACTAGAAAGAGTTCTCCTCTGTCTAGTGGAGAAACTAGAAAGAACAGGGGAAGAGAGAACAGGGTGAGCAGCAAGCTTCCCAAGCCTTTTGAGGCACCACAGTAAGGACTCCCTTCAGTTTCACCCCTCCCAGAGCCCAGCCAAGTTGAGATGTACGGAGGTGGTGAGAAACAAAGAAGATGAACAGGAGCTACCAGCATTAACTATACAATGGGAAAAGTGGTGGTTCCCAGTGACCTGCTCTGCAGATCACCCCAGCAGCTTTCACCACTGAAGAAACAAATGGCCAGCACAGCATGGTTATCTCTTGTCTTTTTGATAATAAGTATCAGAAGTAGGATTGCTAAATTGTATAGTAGTTCTATTTTTAATTTTTTAAGGAACTTCAATACTGTTTTCCATAGTGGCCGCACAAATTTACATTCCCACCAACAGTGCACAAAGTTGCTAAGAGTAGATCTTAAACATTCTCGCAACAAGGTAATTATGTCAAGTGATGGATGTGTTAACTAAACTTATTTGGTAATCATTTCACAACACATACATCTATCAAATCATCATGTTGTGTAACTTAAACTTACTCCATATTATATTCAATTATATCTCAATAAAGCTGGGGGAAGCATTTAAGTACACTTTTAAATACACTTCCAATAATCATAACTGCCAAGATTATGGAAATACGTTGAAACTTCCAATTTTGGTTGTGTTACAAGTTTTGGTGTTTCTCTGTCTTCATTGGCAGTTCAACAGCAAGTTAAAAGAGGTTGTATAAGGGACTGTTAGCCTGATGCAATTTTAAACTGAAAGCTGCTTAATCTTCATTTATTATTAATCTTCATTTATTATTTCTTCATTGTATTCTCTGCTCACTATTACGACTTGGAGGTTTAGTTTGGATCACAAGCTTTCCTGGCTTTACTAATGTTCCCTGTAAATTATCTAAGATGTTCTCAGTATTTAGATAGAGCCATTTTTTCTCCTACAAAAATGCACAGTAGAAGAGTATATTCTGTTACTCCTTTAACACGACTTGCTTTGTCATTCCACTTCTCAACATCCTGGGGCAAGCTCAAATATCTCTTCTCACCCGAAGGTGGACAACTATCTAGCTCTTTCTTCACTTTGCACTATTTTCCCAGACCCTAAATAAGTCTGCTAGAGTTGACTCTTTCTCAAGGCAACAGCAGAAAGCTGCTGAAAGGCAGCTGCTGTCACTCTCCCGATCCTCTAATCTCATAATTTCTTCATGGCCTTCTGCACACCGGGGGTCACCGAACAGCTTTCCACACCTGCAGGTGTTATTTTTGCAACTCTTCCCCAGGGCCCTCAAAACCAGAGTTGGGCCTTTTCTTGGCTTCCTGCTACTAAAAGCCAAACAGAGGCAAGTGAGAGAACATCATTTATAAAAGCCTCTTTAGAGAGTGTCAGGATGGGACTGAGTGTCTACAAGACATTTATCTCTGGAGGAAAACAACCTCTCAAAGCGCATACCTTGGCCTCCAACATGGATAGGTTTATAGGTAAACATGGTTTAACTATAACCTTTAGCCACCAGAGCTCCAGGCAGACTTTCATTTCCCATTCTTCAGTGGTGAGCATTGATTCCTGCTCTGTGGCCAGTACTTCTTCCCCAGGTGAGAAGGGAGGGCCAGGCTCATAGTCATTTGAATCGATGGAAAAGGGGAGGTAGAAAATGAGAGCTTGAAACTGCTGTCTGTACTATTGCCCTTCAGCCACACCACACTCCTGATAGATTTCTCCACCTCACTTCCATAATTCTCTTGCTATCACAGGGAATAGAGAAGAGGCACAGACTATAAAATCATGTTGCTCTGCATGCCAGTACCCATCTTCCCATTTAGTCAAAATAGTAACAGTGACCTCCATCACATCCCACCCACCCGCCGAGGGTTGAGAAAGATTCGCAGTTACCACAAACATCGTTACAATAGATTTAAGGAAATTTCAGATGTGTTCTTTGATTCCTATGGGATATTGCTCCCCGTTGATACACTGGCATGTCATCATCACATGAGATTTCAAAAGCATCCCAGGTGTTAAGCAGATCTTGAGCTGTAACCCTAATCCCCTCATTTTGTTGTTGGTGTTACTCGTGGAGCCATGTCCCCAGTGAATTTCTCCAGGACTCCTGAGTGATGTTTTTTCCTCCCCGCTACCATCACCACAACTTTTATACACCTTCTCTCACGGGTGATGGTAAGAAAGAAGGCAAAGTGTTTCAGGTTATTTTTCAAAATAAAAAAACACTTTTTCAAAACCATGATGGGTGAGATAATGGCATCAACACATTTAAAAAATATCACTTCATACCCCTACAAGGGAAAAAAGGAACCAAAATTTAAAAAGAAATGTACACGTACATTGCCACAAACAAAAAATTAGCCCTACCTTATCCAAAAAAAACAAAAACAAAAACAAAACCTCTAAAAATATGTCAGTGTATTCACAATTTTAAACTCAAAAGGAAAAAAAAGGGATGCAAACAACCAATTCTAAAGCACAAAAGCAGAGTGCACTGAAGTGAATTTAGTTCTGGGAATAAAATATTCCTCAGCCTGGAATGTCCTCCCATCAATTCAACTACCTGCAAAAATTCTTCCCTCATCAACTGAGCTGAAACAATACTTTACAGCTCAGGAAAGTCTAACGTGTCATCCCCTACTGTCCTGCCAGGCACAATAACGTCACTCTCACCTGTGTGTTTTCACGTCTGTATTAGATAGCACACATCACTGTGCTATGTAAATAACTGTTCCCTCAACTAAGTTGTAAAGTTTTTATAATAAGTAAGTGTCATCTAGTAGGTATTTCATAATTACCTGATGGACTGCTTGATGCGTTAAATTGAAGAACACAGCCTTACCTAAAATATTTAGAAAAAGTCTATTTGATTGCTCAGCGTATGTTAGAAGGCAGAGTAGTGAGAGGCACAAAATTAATAAAAGGGGTGGCCGCCTTTAATAGCCAATTTTTGACATGCAAGAAACCAGTTTTGCTAGCAGGGCTCTGACGACATAGTTTGTGAGGCCCAGCTCAAAACGACGAGGTGGTGCCCCTTGTTCAAAAGCAGGAAAAAAGTGCCACTAAAAGTACTAAAATATAAAGCTTTTTCTTTTCTTCTGCAGCCTTTCTCTATTCACCATGGTGTTTTTTATTTGCTTTTTAATATAATTCCAAGTAAAGAAAAATGAAAATTTTTAATTATTAGAATAAATTTTACCATTTATCATTGTATTGTGTAAGGCTAGTTTTAAGTGCAGGTATAAAAATTTAACTCAAGTAAAATCATCAAAATTACACAATCTGTATTTTGTAACTCATACATGCCTATGTATTTCATTCTTACCAAAACTGGAAACAACAAAACTAACTCAACTGTTTTCATTTCAATTTTTGATATGTACAGATTCTACCAACATGCTCTATTTTCAGCTTACCGATGAATAATAAAGGACGAAAAGTAAAAAATAACTATGAGTTGCCCTATCTTTCCTTTTTCCTCATCTTTTTCAGCATAAGCAGTTGTATACAAGGAAGTAACGTAAGCAAAAAAGCATATGATAAGATTCCTTGGTTGTTCCTCGTCCTTAGAATGTCATTGCCTTCTTGCTACTTTTGAAGCAAATGGAAAGCATGGTCTCTGGGGACTGTCTATGGACCCACTTACTCTATCTTAGACATAACACGCTTACTACGTGCTCACTGTAAGTCTCCCTGAACTCCTGTGCATTGAGGGTCCACTGGAATTCTGTGCTCACGGGGCACTTGTGTACATCATACATGAACGGGGCAACAACAAATGGCAGATACATACCTGCCATGTGGACACAATGGCAGACAGTGGCTCCCCACTGGCTAATTGGGTTTCACTTACCAAACACAAGTGCAAAGATAAAACTATCAATAATTTCAAGATGGTAACAGCAGAGCATTCAACCAAGCATGGACCCTACTGAGCCACGCACCTCTGTACCTGACTGATTGGTTCCTGCTCTCACACAATATGAGCTCATGGCTTGCAGGTGAAGTCCTCTGAACCATCTCATTACCAGCTGACAGAACCATGCTGATTTCCCACGTTTCTATCAAACCAGACTCTCAACCTACCTCCTCATATTCACTTTCAGGTGCAGATGTCATCGTCCACTCACACTGGACTTGCGGCAGACTGCCACATTAGGGCTGAGCAGTGTTTGGGCCGTGCTGAGCATATGCCTAGTTCCAAACTTCTCACTGTCTTCGGCAGCCTGCCTGGCTAAGCAGGACATCCCACAGAGAAGTGCAACGAGACGGAGTGTGTGCCACATGAATCCCATGCTGGGATTCTGCCTCCCCGAGCCCTGCTGAGTCCTCGTCGCGAGCAGGAGATTGCAAGCCCTGAGTTGTTAAGCACGACTGTGAAAGAAATCTGGAGGTGGAAACCCTGTCAATCACTGACATTGGCACTTGCTCAGCTGATAACAGAACTACTGCCGCTGCCTAAGAAAGATTACTGTGAGCATTTTGGAAAAGGCAGCAGTGACCTTTCTTTCTAACAGCCAAAGACCCAAAGTATCTGAAAGCTTTGCTGATGGATTTTTTTTTTCCTTCTTCCTCTTTCTTTCCACACCTGGGATTCAAGAGGCATTAAAAGCACTTTTAAGCCAAAGGAGTTGTCCTCATCTCCATGGAGTTTTTCACATTGCGTTCTACCACTTAGCAATTAATTAGATTATGACTGATTATTATTTACTTTTCCTGTCACTTCATTCTACCAATAGAAGCTTACACCATCCTCCCAAAGAGTGTTTCTGTTTATTAACATGTTCCTCCTCTTCACTATTGGTGAATGTTAGATTTCAACAAAACATGATGAATAAGATGCAACACTAGCATTAATGTCAGTGAAAAGGAAGAAAGGCAAAATAACTAAAAGATTATTTTTTGCTTCCTGAAAAAAATTACCCCAGTATGGGTGGCTGATTTTTTGTCAGTTTTGTTGAGGCATGATTTGTACACAGTAAAAGTCACCAATTTGAAACACACGTTTCAATGTGTTTTGACAAATGTGTACCACCACCACAAGCATGGTATGGAATAAGCATGATTTCCCTTCACTCTACCCATGCTTTACTCCTTTGCAGTAAATACATCTGACTGCTACCACTCTAGTTTTGCCCTTTCATGAAGTTCATACAAATGGATGCATATAGCATGTGTTCCTTTATGACTGGCCTCTTTCGCTAAGAAAAGTGCTTTTAGCTTCATCCATGTTGTGTGTTAGTTTATCCCTTTTTATTAATGAGTAGCATCAATTGTCTGGTTATACCACAATCTGTTTATCCATTTGCCTTTTGATGAAAATCTGATTTACTCCAAGTTTGAAACTATTGTAAATAAAACTGCTATGAGCATTTCTGTCCTGGTTTTTTGGACAGATGTATTTTTTATTTCTTTTGGGTAAAACTCTAGGAGAATTGCTGGGTCATATGTTTATAAGAAACTGCCACACTGTTTTCCACAGCAACTGTATCATTCTTCATTCCCACTAGCAGTGTATGAGGTTGTTATACCTCCCCACCAACACTTGGCACTGTCAGTCTTTCGGATAAAAGCCATTCTGGTAGGTGTGCAGAGGCATCTCACTGCAGGTTTTTATTTGCATTTTCTTATTGATTCATGAGGGTGAGCATTCTTTTATATGTTTTTGGCCAACTATAAAATGTCTGTGCAAATTTTTGCCCCATTGTTTTTAATAAGCTTTCTTTTTATTATGGAGTTGTAACTGTTCTTTATATACTCTGGATATAAGCTTTGATCAGATGTATGTTTTGCAAAATATTTTCTTTCCGCCAGTGCTTTGACATTTTATTTTTGTAAGTCTTTTGAAGAGCAAAGTTTTATAGTTTTGTTTTGGGGGGGTTCTTTTTTTTTCCCCCGCTAGAGTTTAGACAGTTCAGGGCTTTTTTTTTTTATTTAAAAAAATTTTTTTGGCTGCATCAGGTCTTAGTTGCCATAAGCAGGATCTTTGTTGGGGCACACAGGATCTTTCATTGCAGCATGTGGGCTTCTCTCTAATTGTGGCGTGCGGGTTTTCCCTTCTCTAGTAGTGGCGTGTGGGCTCCAGAGCACGTGGGCTCTGTAGTTTGTGGCACTTGGGCTCTCTAGCTGAGAGCATGCAAGCTCAGTAGCTTTGGCACGTGGGCTTAGTTGCCCCGCGGCATGTGGAATCTTAGTTCCCTGACCCGGGATCGAACCTGCATCCCCTGCATTGGAAGGCAGATTCTTTACCACTGGACCACCAGGGAAGTCCCAAAGGTTTATAGTTTTGATGAAGCATAATTCACCCGTTTTTTCTTTTACAGTTCATACTTGTGTTCAATTTAAGAAATCTTTGCCTAACACAAGGTTATAAATATTTTCTCTTATTTTAAAAAAATATATTATATTTATAGCTCTTACATTTAGGTTCTTGATCAATTCTGAGTTAATGTTTATTTATACAAAATTTATATAGTAGTTTAAAGAAGTGTTCATATTCTTTGGGGTTTTTTTGCATATGGAATCAAATTATTTCAGCACCATCTAGATTATGCATTTGGGATATTTTTTTTTATAACATAATCAATCAATGCTATAACTTTTTCCTTCTAAGCACTGCTTTAGCCATTTGCCACAAATTTTGATATTTTACTATTTAAATTTTTATGAGGTTCAAAATATTTTCCAAGTTCTCTTATAAGTCCATCTTTGATCCATGGTTATTTAGAAGAGAGTTATTAAATTTCAAAGTATTTGGGATTTTCCAGATATCTGTAATTTATTTCTTATTTATTTTAATAAGAGAAATATGTTGTACAATTTCAATCCATGCCTTTATTGAAACTTGCTTTATGGCCTTTATATCTTGGTAAATGTTACATATACAGTTGAAAAGAATATGTATTCCGTTGTTTGTAAGCAGAGTGTTAGGTAAATGTCAGGTCAGATTAGTTGATGTTGTTCAAGTTTTCTACATCTTTACATATTTTCTTTATACTTAACTCAATTACTAAAAAAGAAATGTTGAATTTTAAATAATTATACATTTTTCCATTTCTTCTTTCAGTTCTGTCAGGTTTATTTCATGTATTTTGAAACTCTGTAATTGGGTGCATATGCAAATTCTCTCTTTATCCCTAGTAATATTCTTTGCTTTGAAATTTGTTCTAAATATAGCCAGACTAACTTTCATTTGATTGGTGTTTGTATATCTTTAACCATTTTTTTTTTACTTCAATCCTACCTGGGTCTTTACATTTAAAAAGGGCTAGCTTTTAGACAGCATATAGAAGAATCTTCATATGGCAATCTCTGCCTTTTTATTGGAATGTCTAGACCACTTATATGTAATTAAGATTGAGTTTAAATCTACCATGTGTTACTGTTTTTTCTGCATCCCATCTGTTCTTTGTTCTTTTGTCTGCCTTCTTTGGAATCAACTATGTAATTTTATTTTTCTATTTTCTCTCCATTATTTTCTTACTAGTTATACTTTTTTGTTTTGACAAATTTTTAGATGTTTCTCTAGGGTTTACAAATGTGTTCTTAACTTGTCTATCTTCAAAAGTTATATGACATCACATAGTAAGTTTAGGAAATGTTGAACAGTAAACTTATTTTATCCCACTTTCTTCCTCTGTGGCACTGTAATCATATACTTTTTCTCTACGTATATTATAACCCCCACATTATTATTATTTTTGCTTTAAATACTCAAAATCTTTCAAGGAGCTTGAAAGCAATGAGAAAAAAAGCTTTTATATTTACCCTCATATTTACTAGTTCAAATGCACTTTATTCTTTTGTATGGATCCAGATTTACATATAGCATTAAGAATGAAATAATGCCATTTGAAACAGCATGGATGGACCTAGAGATTATCATACTAAGTGAAGTAAGTCAGATAGAGAAAGACAAACATCATATGATAACACTTATACGTGGAATCTTAAAAAAACGATACAAATGAACTTATCTACAAGAGAGAAACAGACTCACAGACTTTAAAAACAAACTATGGTTCCCAAAGTGGAAAGGGATGGGGGTGGGGGGAGGGATAAATTAGACTTTGGAATTAGCGGATACAAAGTACCATGTATAAAATAGATAAATAACAAGGTCCCACTGTATAGCATAGGGAACTATATTCAATATCTTATAATAAACTATAATGGGAAAGAATCTGAAAAAGAATATATATGTATAACTGAATCACTCTGCTACACACCACAAACTAACACAACTTTGTAAATTAGCCATACTTCAATTAAAAAAAAAGAAAAGAGAAATCGACAGTAACACGATAATAGGAGGGGACTTTAACACCCTACTTTCATCAATGGACAGATCATCCAAAGTGAAAATAAATAAGGAAACACAGGCTATCAATGACACATTAAACAAGATGGACTTAATTGATATTTATAGGACATTCCATGCAAAAACAATAGAATACACTTTCTTCTCAAGTGCTCATGGAACATTCTCCAGGATAGATCATATCTTGGGCCACAAGTCAAGCCTTGGTAAATTTAAGAAAATTGAAATCGTATCAAGTATCTTTTCCGACCACAATGCTATGAGACTTGATATCAATTACAGGAAAAGATCTGTAAAAAATACAAACACATGGAAGCTAAACAATACACTACTTAATAACGAAGTGATCACTCAAGAAATCAAAGGGGAAATCAAAAAATACCTAGAAACAAATGACAATGGAGACACGATGACCCAAAACCTATGGGAGGCAGCAAAAGCAGTTCTAAGAGGGAAGTTTATAGCAATACAAGCCTACCTCAAGAAACAGAAAACATCTCAAATAAACAACCTAACCTTGCACCTAAAGCAATTAGAGAAAGAAGAACAAAAAAACCCCAAAGTTAGCAGAAGGAAAGAAATCATAAAGATCAGATCAGAAATAAATGAAAAAGAAATGAAGTAAACAATAGCAAAGGTCAATAAAACTAAAAGCTGGTTCTTTGAGAAGATAAACAAAATTGATAAACCATTAGCCAGACTCATCAAGAAAAAAAGGTAGAAGACTCAAATCAATAGAAATAGAAATGAAAAAGGAGAAGTAATAAATTACACTGCAGAAATACAAACGATCATGAGAGATTACTACAAGCAACTCTATGCCAATAAAATGGACAACCTGGAAGAAATGGACAGATTCCTAGAAATGCACAACCTGCCGAGACTGAACCAGGAAGAAATAGAAAATATGAACAGACCAATCACAAGCACTGAAATTGAAAATGTGATTAAAAATCTTCCAACAAACAAAAGCCCAGGACCAGATGGCTTCACAAGCAAATTCTATCAAACATTTAGAGAAGAGCTAACACCTATCCTTCTCAAACTCTTCCAAAATATAGCAGAGGGAGGAACACTCCCAAACTCATTCTAGGAGGCCACCATCACCCTGATACCAAAACCAGACAAAGATGTCACAAAGAAAGAAAACTACAGGCCAATATCACTGATGAACATAGATGCAAAAGTCCTCAACAAAATACTAGCAAACAGAATTCAACAGCACATTAAAAGGATCATACACCATGATCAAGTGGGGTTTACACCAGGAATGCAAGGATTCTTCAATATACGCAAATCAATCAACGTGATACACCATATTAACAAACTGAAGGAGAAAAACCATATGATCATCTCAATAGATGCAGAAAAAGCTTTTGACAAAATTCAACACCCATTTATGATAAAAGCACTGCAGAAAGTAGGCATAGAGGGAACTTTCCTCAACATAATAAAGGCCATATATGACAAACCCACAGCCAACATTGTCCTCAATGGTGAAAAACTGAAACCATTTCCACTAAGATCAGGAACAAGACAAGGTTGCCCACTCTCACCACTATTATTCAACATAGTTTTGGAAATTTTAGCCACAGCAATCAGAGAAGAAAAAGAAATAAAACGAATCCAAATCGGAAAAGAAGAAGTAAAGCTGTCACTGTTTGCAGATGACATGATAATATACATAGAGAATCCTAAAGATGCTACCAGAAAACTACTAGAGCTAATCAATGAATTTGGTAAAGTAGCAGGATACAAAATTAATGCACAGAAATCTCTTGCATTTCTATACACTAATGACGAAAAATCTGAAAGTGAAATTAAGAAAACACTCCTGTTTACCATTGCAACAAAAAGAATAAAATATCTAGGAATAAACCTACCTAAGGAGACAAAAGACCTGTATGCAGAAAATTATAAGACACTGATGAAAGAAATTAAACATGATACAAATAGATGGAGAGATATACCATGTTCTTAGATTGGAAGAATCAACATTGTGAAAATGACTCTACTACCCAAAGCAATTTACAGATTCAATGCAATCCCTATCAAACTACCACTGGCATTTTTCACAGAACTAGAACACAAAATTTCACAATTTGTATGGAAACACAAAAGACCCCGAATAGCCAAAGCAATCTTGAGAACGAGAAATGGAGCTGGAGGAATCAGGCTCCCTGACTTCAGACTATACTACAAAGCTACAGTAATCAAGACAGTATGATACTGGCACAAAAGCAGAAACATAGATCAATGGAACAGGATAGAAAGCCCAGAGATAAACCCACGCACATATGGTCACCTTATCTTTGATAAAGGAGGCAAGAATACACAGTGGAGAAAAGACAGCCTCTTCAATAAGTGGTGCTGGGAAAACTGGACAGCTACATGTAAAAGTATGAAATTAGAACACTCCCTAACACCATACACAAAAATAAACTCAAAATGGATTAAAGACCTAAATGTAAGGCCAGACACTATCAAACACTTAGAGGAAAACACAGGCAGAACACTCTATGACATAAATCACAGCAAGATCCTTTTTGACCCAGCTCCTAGAGAAATGGAAATAAAAACAAAAAGAAACAAATGGGATCTAATGAAACTTCAAAGCTTTTGCACAGCAAAGGAAACCATAAACAAGACGAAAAGACAACCCTCAGAATGGGAGAAAATATTTGCAAATGAAGCAACTGACGAAGGATTAACCTCCAAAATTTACAAGCAGCTCATGCAGCTCATTAACAAAAAAACAAACAACCCAATCCAAAAATGGGCAGAAGACCTAAATAGACATTTCTCCAAAGAAGATATACAGATGGCCAACAAACACATGAAAGGATGCTCAACATCATTAATCATTAGAGAAATGCAAATCAAAACTACAATGAGATATCATCTCACACCGGTCAGAATGGCCATCATTAAAAAATCTAGAAACAATAAACACTGGAGAGGGTGTGGAGAAAAGGGAACACTCTTGCCCTGTTGGTGGGAATGTAAATTGATACAGCCACTATGGAAAACAGTATGGAGGTTCCTTAAAAAACTAAAAATAGAACTACCATACGACCCAGCAATCCCACTACTGGGCATATACCCTGAGAAAACCATAATTCAAAAAGAGTCATGTGTCACAATGTTCACTGCAGCTCTATTTACAATAGCCAGGACATGGAAGCAACCTAAGTGTCCATCGACAGATGAATGGATAAAGAAGATGTGGCACATATACACAATGGAATATTACTCAGCCATAAAAAGAAACGAAATTGAGTTATTTGTAGTGAGGTGGATGGACCTAGAGTCTGTCATACAGAGTGAAATAAGTCAGAAAGAGAAAAACAAATACCGTATGCTAACACATATATATGGAATCTAAAAAAAAATGGTTCTGAAGAACCTGGGGCAGGACAGGAATAAAGACGCAGACATAGAGAATGGCTTGAGGACTCGGGGAGGGGGAAAGGTAAGCTGGGACGAAGCGAGAGAGTGGCATGGACACATATACACTACCAAATGTAAAACAGATAGCTAGTGGGAAGCAGCTGCATAGCACAGGGAGATCAGCTCGGTGCTTTGTGACCACCTAGAGGGGTGGGATAGGGAGGGTGGGAGGGAGACTCAAGAGGGAGGGTATATGGGGATATATGTATATGTATAGCTGATTCACTTTGCTATACAGCAGAAACTAACACAACATTGTAAAGCAATTATACTCCAATGAAGATGTTAAAAAAATAAAATAAAATCAGGTACGCAGTAATAAAAAAACAAAAAAAGAGAGAGAGAGCATTAGTGACCTGCAGAACAACTTTAAGCAATCTAATGCATGTATAATCAGATCACCAGAGAAACAAAAATGGGGGGAAATTTTGTTGAATAAGTATTGAAAATTTCCAATATTTGTTGTAGAAATGGCAACCTGCAGATTCAAGAAGCTCAGAAAAATCCAAATAGTTTCAATACAAACCACACCTAGCACACTGTGTCAGGAGTCCCCAAGGCCACCTTCAGGCTCAATGATTTGCTGAGAGGACTCACAGGACTCAGAAAAGCTGTTATACCCATGGTCAGTTATCTTATCTCCCAGAAACCAGCCAAGGGGCAGTTCTGAAAAGATGCCTCTCTTGGGAATGTGTGGGGTTTGAGCAGACTAGGCCTGCTAGTCAACCCTTTCCTACACACATCTTAGTCAAACTGCTGAAAACTGAAGGTAAAGAAGGAAATTCTGAAAGCAGCCAGAGAAAAATGACACACTGTATATAGGTGACAATGATATAAAATTTTCTAAGTCTTCTCATCAGATACAATGAAAGTCAGATAACAATGGAATTGCATCTTTAAAATGCTGAAAGGTAATAAAAACCGCCAACCAAAAACTCTTTATCCAGTGAAATCATCTTTCAGAAAAGATGGTGAATAAAGGCATTTTTGGGAAAATGACATCTGATAAAATTTGCCACAATTTCAAAGGAAGAACTTTTAGGCTGAAGGGAAATGATACTAGATGGATACTCAAATATACAGAAAGGAAAAAAAGGCATTATGAATAGTAAATATGAGGGAAAATATAAAAGACAAAAGTTTCTTTTGAGTAATAAAAACCAATGAAGGAGCGCTGTCACAGCTAATCAACCAATACTAACAGCAGTACTATTCCTCCCAGCAGACACCTGCAAAGGACTAAAAGCAGAATTTCCAAGGAAATGATATACAATAAGTTGAAATGTGGGCAATTATAACTAAAAGGGATGAAAAATTAGCTTACTAACACCCCTAAAGTACAACTTTCAAAACTGGATTGAGCAGTAACCTTGTGTAAGTCTTGAGTCAAACAAGTCAGGCTAACACGTGATGACTGAAAACAGGACATCTCTCTTCACATTGAGTATTTAGCAGACTGCACAGCACAGGAAAAATCTGTACAAACTGCAGTTAACCAATAAATTCCTCCTGATGGTAATTAAAGAGCCTTTAATTAATAAATCAAATTTAAGCACAAAAAGCAGTTCTAACCTAAATCATTCAGAATACAACCAATACTATAGTAATAGGAGTCATATTCTCTCATAAAACACATATTCCAAAGTCCAAAGTCTTTAAGTTTTTGAGAGAACTCTTTCCACTTTTTTTTTCAGAGAAGGAAGTTTACTTTTATTTTACACACAATTCTAAGCTTTCCCATACCAGAGTAAACGCAACAAATTAGAAAGAGGAATAGGTACCATTAGGAGCTGATACCTGCTGGGGAAAAATAGTCACTTGGAGCCTGAGCAAAGACGTCAGAAAAATACTTGAAAAAACTCAAATTTAAGAATTCAAAAAAAAGGAATATTGAGGGAATAAAACACTTTACACTTAAAGAAAATGCTGAAATATGCCAAAAAAACAGTAAAACTGGTGGTTTAATATTTCAGTTAAAGAAATTCAAATCAACTGTGATGCGTTTGAGAAAATAAATGCCTTTAGATGTCCCAGATTTTGGCATTTAAGTGTATAAGCTTCTGTTACTTAGGGAATGAACTTGTGTGCCCTTCCCCACAGCCAGATGACCCTGGGCTACCTTAATTACATATGCCTATTTGGCTCACACATGACACATGCATGCATTCACACATTACACACATTCAGAAAAATTCACTATCAAGCCGAAAGAAGGAAACTCATTCTCATGTTGTAAATATCAATTAGTTTCTGGATCAAAAAAACAATTTTTTCAGAAAACCACATCAAACATATCTTTACATCATATTATATGTTGTGGAATATATGGCAAATATCCTACAATTAAAGAAGAATAAGATATTGACTTTTTAAAGAAAATGATTATTTTTAACACTAAGAAACCTACTGACCATTTCAGTTTACATGGCAGAAGAAAAATACATCAGGCAACTCCAACCACTAGAGAAATATTAATAATTGATAGCTTATAAATCTGTTAACGGCTCTTTTGCCTTGACACAGCAGTTTTTCACTAAAAGATCACTAACTGCTTACAACTAGGCCCAGAAACAAACATTTGCATATATGGGCAAATTACTTTTGACAAGGGTGCCAAAGCCATTCAATGTGGGAAAAGAACAGTCTTTTTTAACAAGTGGTGCTGGAAAAACTTAATATATACATGCAAAAGAATGAAGTTGGCCTTTACCTAACACCATATACAAAAGTTAACTCAAAATGGATCAAACACCTAAACATAAGAGCTAAAACTATAAAACACTTAGAAGAAGGCTTAAGGCAGATACTTCAGAACACTGGATTTAGCAAAGATTTCTTGGATATGACACCAAAGGCACAGGCAACACAAGAAAACACAGCCAAATTGGACTTCATGAAAATTTTTAAATTTTGTGCATTCAAAGGACATTATCAACAGAGTGAAAAAGTAACCCACAGAATGGAAGAACATATTTGCAGATATCTGATAAGGGATTAATATCCAGAATATATAGAGAACTCCTAAAAGTCACCAACAAAAACAATCAATTCAATTCAAAAATGGGCAAAGGACTTGAATAGACATTTCTCTAAAGAAGATATATGAATGGAAAATAAGCACATGAAAAAATGCTCAAATCACTGATCATTAGGAAAATCAAATCAAAACCACAGTGAGATATCACCTCACAACCATTAGGATGGCTACTCAAAGAGATATATGTATACCCATATTCATAGCAGTATTATTCACAGTAGCTAAAACATGGAAGGAACATAAGTGCTCACTGACAGAAGACTCGATAAGCAAAATGGAATATTATTCAGTCATAAAAGAGAAGGAAATTCTGACATATGCTACAGCATCGATAAACCCTGAGGACTTTATGCTAATTGAAATAAGCCATCACAAAAAGAATAATATTGTATGATTCCACTTACATGAAGTACCTAGAGTAGTCAAAATTAGAGAGACAGAAAGAATGGTAGCTTACAGGGGCTGGAGGGGGTGGGGAAATGGGAGCTATTGTTTAATGGCTATAGAATTTCAGTTTTGCATGATGAAAAAACTTGAGATGAAGGGTGGTGACGGTTGCACAACAATATGAATGTACTTAATACCACTGAACTTGAAAATGGTCACAATGGTAAATTTTATATTATGTATATTTTATAACAATTTTAAAAATGTTAAAAATGGAAACCTTGCTGTCCGAAAACATTTACAACCTGAATTCAGGCAGAGAACTGTGAATTTACCATCTCTTATTTAAATAATTCTCTACCTGTAATTAGGCTCCAGCTCCTCCATTTTTCTCCCTCTTACTTCTACCAAACCTTTAATCTTTCCCCTCCCTACCCTCTGCACAAAGTTCTCCTGGTCATATGTGAAGAAGTAGTTTATTCACATAATGAAAAATGTCCTCAGAAATTCAGCCCTCCTTTGTGTAACATAAGACAGATTCAGTGCTGGCTTTTCAGGAAAGTGGAGGTCTATGTGTAGTTTCACAGAGCAGCCTTTGAAGGCCTGGCAATGCAAGAAAAGGCAGTTTCAGTCCATCTGCCTGACATAAAATCATGCACAAGATAGACTGTGCAAGGTAAATTGAAGTATTAATTACCACAAAGGCAAAATATATAAGAAGCCAAAGAAGATCAAGGCACATTTCAACCTTGGTCCTCCGAGTTTCTGGGCCTCCATGTCTATTTCTTGATGAGCAAAAATGTTAACACAGAGACATATTACCTGCACCGTACAGGTAAGATTTGAGCAAAGTGAAAGTTTCAGGTTCAGTTCCTATTCTTTCTGATGAACTTAGAAATGTGTTTCCTTTTGATCTAGACTGAAAATAGAGTGGGTATCAAACTCTGTTATGAGTTCCTCAACACACTGCATTCTAGGACCTCCACGGGCAAATACAGAGAAGTTATTTAATAGAGCAGACTAATGGAAAGCAGGGAAAGTTGGGGAGGAAAAAGAATGAAAACAAGTTTGTAAAGCTTTACAGTACTTTGAATTTATGCCCATTTCTGAATACGAGGTGAAATTATTATAGGGCAGTACGTCCTTTGCTGTCTTTCAAAGTACATCATGCTCAACTGAATGGCAGTTCACAAAGAAATACAGGTGGCCAATAACCTGAAAAATGATGCAACTTCATCTGTAATAAGAAAATATACAAAGGAAAATAATGTATCACATTTCATGTTTCAAACTTACAAAATAATTTGCTTAATGGTAATCATAAATTCTGGCAAGAATACAGCAAAACAAATATTCTCCCACACTACTAGTGAAAAGGGCAACTTATACTTCTGACGGAGAGCAATTTGGCAGTAGATAAGAAGAACCTTAGAAATACTCTATTTCTTCACCCAGTAGGTGTAATTCTAGAAATTTAACCTAAGGAGATTAATCTACATGATGTCCAAAGTTTGACTTTATTAAAGGGAAAAAATGACAGGATACAGGGAATCTGAATAACAGAACACAGGTAAACTTTTATATGATGGGAGCCATGGAAAAAATCAAATGCATCAAAAATTTTCAGTAAAAAGTTTTAGGTAAAAATTTTAGATAAAAATTTGAATAAAGATTGCTTTATGTCCTATTAAGTTTCTGAGAGTTTACTGTGACTTTATTAACTTTTTTTAAATGATAGTTCAGAAATGGAGGAAGGTTCATGGATTTATTGAATCATCTGTTATAGCGCTGCTACTTGCTCATCCAAACACTTCTGAGATTCCGACAACTGAAATTTATTTATTTTGATCTTAATTTATTGGAATAAGGGAATTATTTGGGGGGAAATGTACATACACTAAAATCAAATGAAAATATACTATAACTAATTCTTATATTTGTGGTCATTTGGCAAAAACAAACATACAAACCAAACCCCAAAATACCCATCAGTTGGTTAGGATGTCATAAAATGATGCTTTGAAAAACAAGCTTTCTCTAGCATGGTTATGGGCTGAATTATTTTTCCCAAATTCATATGTTGAGGCCCTAATGCCTCATACCTCAGTATGTAACTGTATTTGGAGACAGGGCCTTTGAAGAGGTGAATAAGTTAAAATGAGGCCATTAAGGTGGCCTCAAACCCAATCCAACTGGAATCCTTAGAGGAAGAAGAGACTAGAACATGTGGAGACACCACGGATGCACAGGCACAGAGGAAAGACCACGTGAGGACACAGCAAGAAGGCTACTATTTGTAAGCCACGGAGAGAGGCCTCTGGAGGAACCAAACCTGCTGACACCCGTCTTGAACTTTTAGTGTCCAGAACTGTGAGAAAATAAATTTCTGTGTTTAAGCCACCAAGTTTGTGGTATTTTGTTATGGCAGCCCTAACAAGCTAATACAAGGATGAATCAGACCTATCCATAGCCTAGAGAAATTTTTATCACTGAAAATATGTAATCGTAACTTTAAAGTTCCAAAATACCTTATAACAATAATTCTCAAGTTACCCACAGTGAAGGACCCTTTTTTTTTTTAATTTCAAGTTCATTGTAGACCAATAATTTGTAAAATACAAAATCACATGCCTAGATGTTGCAGCAATGTCAAATTGCTATAAAAGTTCCTAAACATTCTCAAAGTCTGTACAAATTTTTTTCACAAACTGGTAACAAATAGTACCAGACCTGCTGGTCCATGGGCCACACTTTGAGTAAAACTGCCTTAAAGCTCATTTTGTCCAAACCCTTCAATTTACAGCTAAGAAATCTGAGGTCTTGAGAAGTTCAACAACCAACTCAATATCACGAAGCTTGTTAGATCTCCCTATAGCAAACATGCTTCATTCAGCCTTAAATAATTCACCAAACTCCTCACTCCATTTCCTTTCCAGCTATGCTAATACCAGACAGATTTCTCTGTTTTTCCTACTAGATATGTCCACTCCTGACATCACTAATGCTTAGGAAAACTGAGTCATTTAATTATCTTATTCAGAAATTCTACCTCTTCTCTCAGTAAATGACCTTTGCCATCTGTGAGATACTCTTGCCTTCTGTACAGACATCTTGTTTCCATGTACTTGAAACACATCTTATTACCAATCCTCTTGTGCAATCTTCCCTTCATTTTCCACCTTTGATTTGCCTGAGCTTTTGTACACTCTCTAAATTTATTCTTTAATCTTTTCCAGCCTCTTCTGTCCCAAATGTTTTCTATCTTGCATATGCCTCTTGTTCAACCATGATTACTCTCAGCGCTGCTCCTTCATTTACATGGTCTCTGTAAAGTCTGTATTGTGTTTATCATTCAATGATTTGCATAGCCCCTGGGCATACATTAATTTTTGTTCAAATGCTTGCCATTTCCCTCTGCATCCTTTACTTCCATCGACATGTTTTATTTGTTCTCAATCATCACAGCCCATATTCTTTAAAAGATTGATTCCATAGGCAGTGTTTTTTTAAATATTATTCTTCAAAGTTTTAACAATAATCTTGATGAGCATTTATTCATAACTCTAAAATTATCCCCACTTCTTGCTTGCGAGTAATAATGGTACCTGTCATCTTTTTCCAGTGGTTTTGTAGCTAATCACCTCTATGATGTTGGGCTAGTCATTTAAATCCTGTAGGCCTCTCTCCTTATCTGTAATATCAAATGGTTGAACTAACTATTTTACAGGTCCCATCTGAAATTAAATTCAAAATTCTAAATGTTGACTATGTCACTCATCTATCTCTGAAAGAGAAAGTTTAATCAATCAGAACTTTTGGAATATTCTATTGCTTCTCCAGTCATCCAATCCTACCCATCTTTCAAGGTCAATATCAGATCTCACACCTCCATTAAGTCATCCCAAATTATTGCAGCCAACATTTATTTCTCCATATTATAATTTCTCACAGAGTCATGTCTCATATTGATCATTTAGCCTTTAAATAGCCATTCAAGAATGTATCTAAGTGTACTGTCTCATCAATGAATATATTTTGAAGTGAATGACCAATATATATATCACGTTAAACTATATGAAATTGCCTTTTTTGTAAGTAAAAAAAGATTAAACATCAACTACTTCATTTTTTCAACCTAATATATAAATGTTAGTTAATTAAAACTCTATTGAACACCTACAATTAGACACTATGCTATTGTCATATAGTGTTTCATTTAATAGTGAAGATAGAGAGATTGGTTCAAGATGGAGGAGTAGAAGGACATGCTCTCACTCCCTCTTTCAAGAACACCGGAATCACAACTAACTGCTGAAAAATCACTGACAGGAAGACACTGGAAATCACCAAAAAAGATACTCCACATGCAAAGACAAAGGAGAAGCCACAATGAGACGGTAGGAGGGGTGCGATCACAACAAAATCAAATCCCGTAACCGCTGGGTGGGTGACTCACAAACTGGAGAACACTTATACCACAGAAGTCCACCCACTGGAGTGAAGGTTCTGAGCCACACGTCAGGCTTCCCAACCTGGGGGTCTGGCAACAGGTGGAGGAATTCCTGGAGAATCAGACTTTGAAAGCTAGCGGGATTTGATTTGATTGCAGGACTTCGGCAGGACTAGGGGAAACAGAGACTCCACTCTTGGAGGGCGCACACAAAGTAGTGTGCATGTGAGGACCCAGGGAAAGGAGCAGTGACCCCATAGGAGGCTGAACCAGACCCACCTGCTAGTGTTGGAGGGTCTCCTGCAGAGGCGGGGGGCAGGTGTGGCTCAGCAAGGGACAAGGACACTGGCAGCACAAGTTCTGGTAAGTACTCCTTGGCATGAGCCCTCCCAGAGTCCACCATTAGCCCCACCAAAGAGCACCGGTAGGCTCCAGTGTTGAGTCGCCTCAGGCCAACCAACCAACAGGGAGGGAACCCAGCCCCACCCATCAGCAGACAAGTGGATTAAAGTTTTACTGAGTTCTGCCCATCAGAACAACAGCCAGCTCTACCCACCACCAGTCCCTCCCATCAGGAAACTTCGACAAGCCTCTTAGAGAGCCTCATCCACCAGAGGGCAGACAGCAGAAGCAAGAAGAACTACAATCCTGCAGCCTGTGGAACAAAAACCATATTCACAGAAAGACAGACAAGATGAAAAGGCAGAGGGTTATGTACCAGATGAAGAAACAAGATAAAACCCCAGAAAAACAACTAAATGAAATGGAGAGAGGCAACCTTCCTATCTCCATTATTCTGAAAAGGAATTCAGAATAATGATAGTGAAGATGATCCAGGACCTCGGAAAAAAAATGGAGGCAAAGATCGAGAAGATGCAAGAAATGTTTAACAAAGATCTAGAAGAATTAAACAACAAACAAACAGAGATGAAGAACAAAATAACTGAAATGAAAAATACACTAGAAGGAATCAATAGCAGAATAACTGAGGCAGAAGAATGGATAAGTGACCTGGAAGACAGAATGGTGGAATTCACTGCTGTGGAACAGAATAAAGAAAAAAGAATGAAAAGAAATGAAGACAGCATAAGAGACCTCTCGGACAACATTAAATGCAACAATGTTCACATTATAGGGGTCCCAGAAGGAGAAGAGAGAGAGAAAGGACCTGAGAAAATATATGAAGAGATTACAGTCGAAAACTTCCCTAACATGGGAAAGGAAATAGCCACCCAAGTCCAGGAAGTGCAGAGAGTCCCATACAGGATAACCCCAAGAAGAAACATGCCGAGACACATAGTAATCGAATTGGCAAAAATTAAAGACAAAGAAAAATTATTGAAAGCAGCAAGGGAAAAATGACAAATAACATACAAGGGAACTCCCATAAGGTTAACACCTGATTTCTCAGCAGAAACTCTACAAGCCAGAAGGGAGTGGCATGATATACTTAAAGTGATGAAAGGGAAGAAACTACAACCAAGATTACTCTACCCGGCAAGGATCTCATTCAGATTCCATGGAGAAATCAAAAGCTCTACAGATAAGCAAAAGCTAAGAGAATTCAGCACCACCAAACCAGATCTACAACAAATGCTAAAGGAACTTCTCTAAGTGGGAAACACAAGAGAAGAAAAGGACGTACAAAAACAAACATAAAACAATTAAGAAAATGGTCATAGGAACATGCATATCCATAATTACCTTAAATGTGAATGGATTAAATGCTCTAACCAAAAGTCACAGGCTTGCTGAATGGATACAAAAACAAGACCCATATATATGCTGTCTACAAGAGACCCATTTCAGACCTAAGGACACATACAGACTGAAAGTAAGGGAATGGAAAAAGATATCACATACAAATGGAAATCAAAAGAAAGCTGGAGTAGCAATACTCATATCAGATAAAACAGACGTTAAAATAAAGAATGTTACAAGAGACAAGGAAGGACACTACATAATGATCAAGGGATCAACCCAAGAAGATATAACAATTATAAATATATATGCACCCAACATAGGAGCACCTCAACACATAAGGCAACTGCTAACAGCTCTAAAAGAGGAAATCAGCGGTAACACAATAATAGTGGGAGACTTTAACACCTCACTTACACCAATGGACAGATCATCCAAACCAAAAATTAATAAGGAAACACAAGCTTTAAAAGACACAATAGATCAGATAGATTTAATTGATATATATAGGACATTCCATCCAAAAACAGCAGAGTACACTTTCTTCTCAAGTGCACACGGAACATTCTCTAGGATAGATCACATCTTGGGTCACAAATCAAGCCTCAGTAAATTTAAGAAAACTGAAATCATATCAAGCATCTTTTCGGACCACAATGCTCTGAGATTAGAAATGAATTACAGGGGAAAAAACATAAAAAGCACAAACACATGGAGGCTAAACAATACATTACTAAATAACCAAGAGATCACTGAAGAAATCAAAGAGGAAATCAAAAAATACCTAGAGACAAATGACAATGAAAACACGACGACCCAAAACCTATGGGATGCAGCAAAAGCAGTTCTAAGAGAGAAGTTTACAGCTATACAAGCCTACCCCAAGAAACAAGAAAAATCTCAAATAAACAATCTAACGTTACACCTAAAGGAACTAGAGAAAAAAGAACAAACAAAACCCAAAGTTAGCAGAAGGAAAGAAATCATAAAGATCAGAGGAGAAATAAATGAAATAGAAATAAAGAAAACAATAGCAAAGATCAATAAAACTAAAAGCTGGTTCTTTGAGAAGATAAACAAAACTGATAAACCATTAGCCACACTCATCAAGAAAAAGAAGGAGAGGACTCAAAGCAATAAAATTAGAAATGAAAAAGGAGAAGTTACAACAGACACTGCAGAAATACAAAGCATCCTAAGGGACTACTACAAGCAACTCTATGCCAGTAAAATGGACAACCTGGAAGAAACAGACAAATTCTTAGAAAGGTATAACCTTCCAAGACTGAACCAGGAAAAAATAGAAAATATGAACAGACCAATCACTAGCAATGAAATTGAAACTGTGATTAAAAATCTTCCAACCAACAAAAGTCCAGGACCAGATGGCTTCACAGGTGAATTCTATCAAACATTTAGAGAAGAGCTAACACCCATCCTTCTCAAACTCTTCCAAAAAACTGCAGAGGGAGGAATACTCCCAAACTCATCCTATGAGGCCACCATCACCCTGATACCAAAACCAGACAAAGATACTACAAAAAAAGAAAATTACAGACCAATATCACTGATGAATATAGATGCAAAAATCCTCAACAAAATACTAGCAAACAGAATCCAACAACACATTAAAAGGATCATACGCCATGATCAAGTGGGATTTATCCCAGGGATGCAAGGATTCTTCAATATACACAAATCAATCAATGTGATACACCATATTAACAAACTGAAGAAGAAAAAACATATGATCATCTCAATAGATGCAGAAAAAGCTTTTGACAAAATTCAACACCCATTTATGATAAAAACTCTCCAGAAAGTGGGCATAGAGGGAACTTACCCTTACTTCAACATAATAAAGCCCATATACAACAAACCCACAGCCAACATCATTCACAATGGTGAAAAACTGAAAGCGTTTCCTCTAAGATCAGGAACAAGACAAGAATATCCACTCTCGCCACTATTATTCAACATAGCTTTGGAAGTCCTAGTCATGGCAATCATGGCAATCAGAAAAAGAAATAAAAGGAATCCAAATCGGAAAAGAAGTAAAACTGTCACTGTTTGCAGATGAAATGATACTATACATAGAGAATCCTAAAGATGCCACCAGAAAACTACGAGAGCTAATCAATGAATTTGGTAAAGTTGCAGGATACAAAATTAATGCACAGAAATCTCTTGCATTCCTACACACTAATGATGAAAAATCTGAAAGTGAAATTAAGGAAACACTCCCATTTATCACTGCAACAAAAAGAATAAAATACCTAGGAATAAACCTACCTAGGGAGACAAAAGACCTGTATGCAGAAAACTATAAGACACTGATGAAAGAAATTAAAGATGATACCAACAGATGGAGAGATATACCATGTTCTTGGGTTGGAAGAATCAATATTGTGAAAATGACTATACTACCCAAAGCAATCTAAAGATTCAATGCAATCCCTATCAAATTACCAATGGCATTTTTTACAGAACTAGAACAAAAAATCTTAAAATTTCTATGGAGACACAAAAGACCCCGAACAGCCAAAGCAGTCTTGAGGGGAAAAAATGGAGCTGGAGGAATCAGGCTCCCTGACTTCAGACTATACTACAAAGATACAGTAATCCAGACAATATGGTACTGGCACAAAAACAGAAATATAGATAAATGGAACAGGATAGAAAGCCCAGAGATAAATCCACACACGTATGGTCAACTAATCTATGACAAAGGAGGCAAGGGTTTACGATGGAGAAAAGGCAGTCTCTTCAATAAGTGGTGCTGGGAAAACTGGACAGCTACATGTAAAAGAATGAAATTAGAACACTCCCTAACACCATGCATGAAAATAAACTCAAAATGGATTCGAGACCTAAATGTAAGACCGGACACCATAAAACTCTTAGAGGAAAACATAGGAAGAACACTCTTTGACATAAATCACAGCAAGATCTTTTTTGATCCACCTCCTAGAGTAATGGAAATAAAAACAAAAATAAACAAATGGGACCTAATGAAACTTAAAAGTTTTTGCAAAGCAAAGGAAACTACAAACAAGATGAAAAGACAACCCTCAGAATGGGAAAAAATATTTGCAAGCGAATAAATGGACAAAGGATTAATCTCCAAAATATATAAACAGCTCATGCAGCTCAATATTAGAAAAACAAACAACCCAATCCAAAAATGGGCAGAAGACCTAAATAGACATTTCTCCAAAGAAGACATATAGATGGCCAAGAAGCACATGAAAAGCTGCTCAACATCACTAATTATTAGAGAAATGCAAATCAAAACTACAATGAGGTACCACCTCACACCAGTTAGAATGGGCATCATCAGAAAATCTACAAACAACAAATGCTGGAGAGGGTGTGGAGAAAAGGGAACCCTCTTGCACTGTTGGTGGGAATGTAAATTGATGCAGCCACTATGGAGAACAGTATGGAGGTTCCTTAAAGAACTAAAAATAGAATTACCATATGACCCAGTAATCCCACTACTGGGCATATACCCAGAGAAAACCATAATTTAAAAAGACACATGCACCCCAATGTTCACTGCAGCACTATTTACAGTAGCCAGGTCATGGAAGCAACCTAAATGCCCATCAACAGACGAATGGATAAAGAACATGTGGTACATATATACAATGGAATATTACTCAAGCCATAAAAAGGAACGAAATTGGGTCATTTTTAGAGATGTGGATGCATCTAGAGACTGTCATACAGAGTGAAGTAAGTCAGAAAGAGAAAAACAAATATCGTATATTAACGCATGTATGTGGAACCTAGAAAGATGGTACAGATGAACCGGTTTGCAGAGCAGAAATTGAGATACAGAAGTAGAGAACAAACGTATGGACACCAAGGGGGGAAAATGGTGGAGGGGTGGGGGTGGTGGTGGGATGAATTGGGAGATTGGGATTAACATGTATACACTGATGTGTATAAAATGGATGACTAATAAGAAAAAAAATTTAAATAAACATTAAAAAAATCAAAAAAAAAAAGAAAATAAGACACATGCGACTAGGGAAGGAGATCTTTTCTGAGAGTCAGGTCCTTAAGAATCACAAGTACAGCTGCTGAAACCAATCTAATTTAACCCTAAATTAAATATTCCCATGCTAGTGGGACCTCTGCATAAAGAAGAGGTAAACTGTTCTTTCTCATGTAGGAAAAATATGCCTTGTTTTGAAGTTCAGGACAATAATAGCCAGAAATAAAATTTGCTATGTCTATATTTCTAAATAATCCTTCTTATGAACTACTTCTCTGTGATTCCTTCAACAAGAGAAAAATTCTGAGAAGTGAGAATAATAGAGGTAACAGCTGATAATTGATGAGTTTGTGTCATTTATTTCACAAGATAGCTTAAAGGAACCGTATTTGCACAACTGAAAAATATCTACCCTATTGTTAGTGTATATGGTTAGGCTAGAATCCTAAGAGTCTACTCTGATGTTTATTTAAAAAAAAAAAATAGTGAAGATAGTCTAATTAGTTAAGGATTGTTGTCTCCATTTTACAAACAACGGAACTGAGGCTAAAGGGGTTTACATAATTTGTCAAGATCATATAGTTCAAAATAGATAGAACCAGGATTTAGAGTCTGGTCTAGTCTGACTCTACAATTCTTATTTCTTTCTCAAATTTTCTAGAATATTGCGCAGTGCAGGTAAATACTCATCTCCAGTTTAGATCAGAGAACACGATTTTAGAAAAACATGAAAACAAACAAACCCCTTTGAATGTCATTTGGTGCTTTGCAACAAAGAACAAACATTTGTAAGCTGAGCTGGTAATGTGGCTTCTGTGCTGACTCTCTCTAAAAATATGACTAAGATTTTAATTAAGTTAGCCAATAACCACTTTCCTATTGCCAAAGACCTTCACAGAAACATAAATCAGTACCTCCCCTTCCAAATGGTTAAATAATGGTACATTATTCTGTAATGCTGTATACAGCAATTTAAAATATAAGTTGGTAGCTCTGTATGTACTAACACAGAAGGACATAAATGATATAGCGTTGAGTAAAGAAAGAATGTTGTTGAAGAACAAAATTACAATGATTCCATTTAGAGGTTTAGAAAATCTTTAAATGTGCCTTTGTGGTAATGTGAAAATATATACATATAATTATATATTTCTGAGCATGAAGAATAATATTTGGAAGTATATATAAAGTATACAGCAAATGGTGCTTATCTCTGGAAAATTAGAGTAGGCATAGGAAGTAAAAGGCAAGGACATTTTCTGATTTTACTTTTTAGACTTCTAAATTGTTTGCATCCTTTTTTAATAATTCTGTTCTTTTGTCTAATAGGAAAAAAAAAAAAGGAACATTCCCTCAGTCATCCGATTTAATGATAAACTACCATTCCATATGGTTCATCTAAGTTTCTTGTGTTGCAAAAAGTACATGTTCCAACACTGACCATAACATTGAAAACTACATTTGTCTGTGAAAACTGTTACTTAATTGTCACACTATCTTTTTTCATATGGCATATTTCTCATTCCTACTGTGATCACTGTTGTTTTCCACTGAACAACCAGCAGTAACTTTGCAATGCTCCATATGATTTACAAAGGGCAGACTGCCAGAGACTGATGGGAAACCCCACCTAGTCCTCACCTGGGAGCAAGATTATCTTTATTACAGAGTGAGCATTAATCTGCCCTAGGGTCTTAAAGGATAATTCCTCATAACTACATTCTCTTGTGTCTTTTAAGAATTCTTTTCTTTTTAAAATTTTTATGATACACATACTTATGGCATCAACCGTTTTGTGGCCTCAACAAAGCATATAATAGGTTGCTCTAAAAAGATAAGTAGGATCATAACAATTCCCCTGAGAATTATCTTCCACGCTGTCTAAAAATGTTTAGTCTGTTATTGTAATAAATGAAATTTCACCAATTAGGGAGGAATAGCTGCTGCTAAGCGGCTTCTTTTAAAGTGTTGTGAATTCTCATTTACGTGAGATCACTTTACTGAGATAAATATTCTCAAAAGACCCAACTGGACCACAGACTTGTTTAGGTTGAGTTCCCCAGAAATAGATGAGAGCCTCAAACACATGTAATTTCGTGAGGATGTGCTTCTTCTCAGGAGAGCCCTACAAAGGAGTGAGGGAAGCAGAATAAGCAAGAAAAGCAAGGCTTTTAGGTAATGACTAGTCATGGCCGAATCCAGCACTGTCCCGCTTAAGGCCGGGAGGAGAAGCTTTGTACCCTCTACCAGCATCAGCATCAGGTGGAAAGGGTGTCGACCCCAGGATTCTGAATAGGGAGCAGGCAGTCCCCTTGAGCAGGCTGGCTGATGTTAACCATTAGTCTCGGCACTCGAAGCAACAGGGAGTATACCGACTGAAAATGGGATCTGCACTTGTGCCCAGAACATCTACTGCCAGAGCTTCGGCGAAGCAGAGGGAGGAAGAAAGTTGGGGTAATTATGAGCTTGGGCACTAAAGAAGCCAGGAGGCAGGCACTGGACTAGGTTTCCTTCTCCTCATTGAGAAGTCACCGGAGGGTATGGCAAAAAGGGGCCGGGAAGAGAAAAGAGAGTTGAAGAAGAAGTTAGAGAGTTCTAAAAAGAAAGCATTACTTATTTCTTAATTTGAAAATGTAAACATAGAACTTCATTCTGTCACTGACTGGATTAGTTTTTTCCCTTTTAAAAATTCAAACCTAAGAACACTAAAGACTGAAGTATTACACACCTTCTGTCATCTACTTTGTAAGCACCACCTTAACAACCAACCTGGGACGCCTTTGTGTAGTTAGAATTCACTAGACACTGCATGTTCCTTATGCCCAGGGCTCTACCAGGGAGGAGAGAACAGGCCTGCAACTGACTGTCCTCACACTTGTGGACGCACAATGACCCTGCTTGATTAACGTGACGTCATAAAGCACCACCCGGAAAGGACTCCTCAGCCCACTATAACCTCCTGAAAAATATCTTTCCCAGAAATATACTCACTCCTTTCAGACTCTGTGCTTTTCAGAATGATGTCAACTTATAACAGCTTCTTGACATTAATTACACGCCATCCTGTAAGTTTAGCTCTCTGAAAAGCAGCCTGAAGCTGTCAAGGAGGGTCCCATATTTTAATATCCACTTACCTTGATACCAAAGTAATTCAAAAGATACTTTCAGCTCCTCATTCCTTTTCAAACATTAGGAGGCAAGTGACCCACCATCCAATCCACAAATCCTGATTAATTCCTTCCACTTAGCATGTCCCAATTTCTGCCAAGGTATGTGGTCTACAGATTGACAGCCTCATTAAGAGCTTATTCAAGGGCTTCATTATACAGTTTTGGAAGATTCTTGAGCCCTGGGAGTCTGAGGAGTAGAATCTCCCCCCCCCCCCCCCCCCCGCCCATTGCAATATCCTGTCTAATACCCAGAGGTACAGAGGTTTTGGATTTAAGGACAGTCAGTTCTCAGCCCCTGCATACAAGTTCTAGAAGCAACAGTTTCTGCCCTTAAGCTTCCTCTCCAGGAGCACCTGGGTGTGTGTCCAGTGTCACCTCTCCACGAGGGCTTCTGAGGGCTGGACAGAAGAGGAGGGCTCCACAGAGAGGCCCATGAAGGAACCGTGTGCACACAATCCTTATCCGGAACCATGTCCCAAGGATGTTCCTATTAGTCAAAGCCACAGATCAAAGACAGAGGATAGATGTAACTCAACTGGTTATGAATTTCTAAACAGGGTAAATGAGGACAGAAGCCTGTAAGAGAAGCTCTATATCCCTATCTACAAAGCATACCTTGTATCCCACTAACAAGCTTCCTCTTCAGTGGGAGCCAGAAAATGACCATAATAATTTAACACTGCTAAAATGAAGTTGTAGTCTCCCACCTAAGTAGTGTGGGTCCCCCCATGTTTCTTTTGGGTCAGTCATTTGGAATTGGAAAGTACTTTTCCAGTAAAACCGTGTCAGTATGTTACTTAAGGTCTTAAAACAACTTGCCATCATGCATTTAACCATATCATTGTAAACGCTAACAAGCTTTGGGGATTAATCTTCAATCCTAACAACAGATTATTACCTACATTTTCAGATTTAAAAAAAAAAAAGCAAATGCTGAGACATAAAAAAGTAATTTTCCCTAAGTCACACAGTTAAAAAAAGGCTAAGCCAACATTGAAGTGGTTTGTCTGATCCAGTAGCAGGACTAATAAGCACCATGCTCTGCCCTCTCTTAGAATTACTACTAAGAAAACTAGCCTCCCAACAGGACTAGAGCTTCCACCACATATAAGGACGTGTGATGAGAAATGAATTGATTTCCACATTGAAATGCCCAAGCCCCACGTTTTTCTGATGTCATCTCTAGAGTGAGAACAAAACCTCTCTTCCAAATTCCTCACAGCCCAACCCATCCCAGTCTCAGCTCAGGGTTGCAGGGTCCACCTTTGTCCTCCACAGCTCTCTGGATTTACCTCTGCTGCCACACTTAGCCACTGTATTATAAGCATCTCTCCCTTTTCTGTCTCTTCCACTGGATTGCGTGCTTCCTGATGGCAGGGGCTGTGCTGTTCATTCTTTGGTCCCCAGTGACTTGTCTAGCAATGCACCACCTCCAACTGACTAGTCTTAACAGGGATGAAGGTTCCAAGGAGGTTGGGGAAAGGGGTGGTATGGATACTAGAATCTCCTGGAAGCCTTCTCCCCTAGGGATCCTGTTTGGTCCTAGACAGGCAGACCCCTTCTTTTCTGCTCAGGCTCAGAGATCACTCTAAATCACTCCCATTGGTATCCCTACACTAGCAAGGTTTTTCCGTTCCCCTTTGGTACCCTGTGGAAGGGTCATTGCAGCAGAGGAAAAGGGAGCAGGAGGTGGCACACTGTCTCTTAAATGTCTCCATGTCATTTGTTAGCATTAGTCAAATCACCCTGCCTAGGCACGAAGGGAGCTGGGAAGTCTAGCCTTCCTACGTGCCCACAAAGAAGAGAAAAACTGGAAATGGGTAACTAGCACTAATGAACCCCACCACTATCCAGAATCTAGACCTTTTCTTGCTTTGTTTCTTTTTACTGTGCAATCTAATCTTTAGATTACTTTGCAGAAAGCTAGGTAGCCACCAGTTGAAGACTGATTGATTATTTCTTGGAAAACTTAGAAGCAGCATCTATCTACGTCTCTTCCTTCTTGAATAAACTACTATGATGAACATTTCCTCATAGGACCGAGGAGAAAAACCTTGAGTTAAGGATTGGAACTGGTCCTTGACTGGGGCATTGAGAGGTTATGAGAAAACAAGTATCATGGAGAAATGAAATGCTTGGAGCCACCGAAGACAGCCACCTTAATAAAAGGCAAAAAACAAAACAAAACAAAAAAACCATGGGTGATCTAATCTTGTATAGCACTTTAGCACTTACAAAGCTTTTTTTAAAAGGGAGTGGGGACATTAGGTGATCTTTTTTATTGTGATAAGATAGAAATAACATAAAATTTACTATTTCAACCATTTTAAAGTGTACAATGTAGTAGCATTAAGTACCCTCAAGATATTGAACAATCCCACCACTATCTAGTTTCAGAACTTTTTCATCAACCCAAATGGAACCCTCTATCCATTAAGCAATCACTGTCCATTTCCCCTCCCTGTCCCCTGAAAACCCTCATCTTCCTTCTATCCCTATGGATTTTCCTATTCTGGATATTTCACAGAAATGGGATGATATAATATGTGGCCCAGATGATATAATTCTGGTTTCTTTCATTTAGCATGTTTTCAAGACTTATCCATGCAATAATTCTAGCTTCTTTCATTTAGCATGTTTTCAAGACTTATCCATGCCATACCATGTATTAGCACTTCAATTGTTTTCAGGGCTGGACAATATTCTATAGTATGGATATATCATAATTTATTTACTTATCACTTGACGGACATTTGGCTTGTTTCCACTTTTGGCTATTGTGAATAGCCAAACATTCACGTACAAGTTTTTGTTTGAACACTTGTTTTCTACTAATTTGGGTACAAATCTAGGAGTGGAATTGCTGGGTCATATGCTAATTCATATGCTAATTCCATTCTATGTTGAAAACTCTACAAAGCTTTTTAACATTGATTATTATATTTAATCTTCCCAGCATTCCTGAGTAATGTATTACTATCTCCATTTTACAAATGAGGGAGGCTCAAAGGCATTAAGTGAATCACCAAACTGAGCCTTGATTCTCCAACCTACACTAAGCACTTCACAAGACCACAGTGAAAACCAAAATGAGTCAGACTTATATCTAGATGTATTTTTCCTTCACCTTAAAAACATGATGAATCTTAAAAC
Organism: Balaenoptera musculus; assembly: GCF_009873245.2. NCBI lineage: Eukaryota > Metazoa > Chordata > Mammalia > Artiodactyla > Balaenopteridae > Balaenoptera > Balaenoptera musculus. The sequence continues at coordinate 76,999,549 of NC_045790.1, forward strand.
AGAACATTCCGTAACAGTGACAGAATACCACAGACTCCAGGATAAGGGAAATCCTTCCTAGTTTCTCCATTCTCTTGCATGCTTCGTTAATTTGATATTTAGGTCACTGGTTTTATAGGCTTGAAGGAGCTGGTCCTATAGAAAATGAAAAACCCTCTAAGTAAAAACTAGGCCTGCTGCATGTTTATATACATGGAAGTGACTCTTTCCTTCCCAAGACAGAGAAGTGGTGGTATGACTAGCTTAGTTGGGATGTACATAATGTTACAAAATGACAAATGCAAAGATATGGGTGATAGAGAAGTAGAGATATCAGAGGTCAGCCAAGAGAATGTCACCTCTTGCCTTCTTGCAGTGCAGTCTGTGGCTACAAACTCCTGAGTCACTTCTGAAACCTGCCATTTTAACATCTGGATAGTCTGAGTGGTCCAGCTCAAAACCATCCATTTCTGAACACCATCTCCTTCTTCCACAGGGTCACAGTGGTAGTGGGCTGGGGATCTAGAAGCCAGGTCTGCACTTTGGGTCCCTGACTGTTGGTCTCAGTTGGTGGAACTGAGGCAGCCTGGGCCAATCAAATTCTCTTGCCTAGAAATTTGGAATTGGAATTCAGAAGGTAGTTAAGCTCTGCATGCAGTCAAGACCATAATGTGAAAACTGGGCTGTGGAACAGCCGTATTCTGCCTTGTGGATAAAGGAGCAGCCTTTTAAAAAGTGCACAGAGAGACACAGAGAGAGTGGAATGAAGCAGTGGCACAAAAACAAAAAGAAAGATATCAAGAGAAAGAGAGACAGAGACAGAGACAGAGAGTACTGTCCTATTTCTAGGCCCACTCCCTTCCTGAAGGCCTAGGATTCTGTGAGAACCCCTATGCTCTCGTCATAAACGCCATTTGGTTTAAGCTAGGTGGCAGACTGGCCAGCTGTTTACCAAGCCATTCCCTTTCCTTCTGGGCACACAGCCAAACTACATTCCCAGGCTTCATTACACAGTTAGTTGTGGTCATGTGACTGGGCCTTGACCAATAAAATGTGAGAGGAAGTGATATTCTCTACTTTCAGACTTGGCTAAAAAAACCTCCCCTATGATTCTCCACTCGTTCTCTCTCCTCATAGGCCAGTTAAAGGTCCACACCAGGGACAATGGTGCAAGTCACGTGTTGAAGATGTCAGCACCTCCTCAGCCTAAGGTCCTGAAAGAATGTTTGGAGCAGCAATACCACCCTCACCGAGCAGACTTTACAAGCTCAAGAAATAAATTTCCCTTATGTAAGACTTTACAGGCTCTAAGTGACACAACATCAAGCTTTATCTGAACTAATACAAAGTCATTTCAGTAGGTTTTTTTTTTTTGAAACCTGCCACCGAAGAATCTTAAAACATCACACCTCCAGCAGTATCTCTTCTCATTCAGTTGCTGCTTGTTAAAAAGGCTGAAGACCTTGGGCCAGACACCTTGTGCGCCAGGCTCTGGAGCCTGCAGCAGAGGGCAGAGGTAAAGGACTCAGTATCCAGGATCCCGAACAAGGCTACCCCAGGTGACATCACACACCCAAACACACGGTCTGTTTTTGTGACAGAGATCCTGTGAATGCTCTAGCAGTTCTGAGAGTAATCAGCCAGCGTTTCAGTCTCCCTACGGCTGTGCAAGCTAAAAGCAAAAGGCTTTCATGTAGGAACTTTGTGTTTCTATTGAAGTCAGTACTGAAACATGTTTCCTTTCCAAATGATTCAGGCAGGTTTTCAAGATGGCCCAGTAACACCTTGTTCAAATACTGGAGTTCTAGAAAGGAGAGGACTGACTAAAGAAAATGGCTTTATCAAAGAGCTATATTGACACCTGCTATGCCTTTAAGTATTCTGGAAGATAGGCTTGAAAGCAACAGTTCTATATGTGCAATATATGAATTCCTGTTCTCTCCATGTAAGCAGTAACTCCTGTGACCACCTAGAGGTGTGGGATAGGGAGGGTGGGAGGGAGACGCAAGAGGGAGGAGATATGGGGATATACGTATATGTATAGCTGATTCACTTTGTTATAAAGCAGAAACGAACACACCATTGTAAAGCAATTATACTCTAATAGAGATACTAAAAAAAAAAAGAGCAAATTTAATGGAGTAGTAGGGCTATTAAGAGAGGACATATAAGGCAGATCTTCTTGACATTATTTTACAAACCTGGCTGTTTGGTCAATAAAATGTCTCTAGAAAAGATGCATTAAATACAATGGAGCTCATTTCAAGCCCAAGTGCTTGCTTTAAATGGCATGTAGTTTTTGTAACATTTAAACTAATGGTCTTTGTTGTCTATGACATGTACAAGATTGAAGGTGTGAGAGCTTCAATTCAGGGAAAACAATGAAAACACCTCACCTTGAGGTAATTTTATCAGTCTTTCAAGAACAAAATGTGGGAAATATTAGGACCTCGCTTTGGGATCTGTTTTTTAGCAGTTGTGCTAAGGCTCTGGGAGATTCTTAGCACATAAATTCAATCACCGTCATCCCAACTGTAGCCCCTTGATATCTCACTTTACCCAAAACACACCATTTTGCTCTCCTCTTAAAAAATCCCACACAATTTATAAGCTAAAAATGTGAAAGATCAAAAAATTAAATAGAATGTGGCCTTCCCCATCCCTGGAAGAGTCTGTGTCCCTGGAGAGATATGGTGGTGGGAGGGAATATAATTTCTTCAACATCTTTTCGCATATCTCAGCATCATGGCCCACAAAAGAGGAGTGAATGTGATAGAAGAAACCCCAGTAAGACCATACTCAATTTCTTCAGTTTCCTACTTTAATAGTTCACCTTAGAAGACACAAATAACCTCATAATTATCTCATTTAATATTTACGACTTTGAAATAAGAACTATAATTCCTGGTTTACAGATTTAAAAGATTAGACTGGAAGAGAGTGTAAGAAGGTCAACTATCCAATAAGTGTCAGAGAGAAAGAGACTTGATTTTAAACACAGGGTTCATTCTGTTGTTCCAAGGACTCTTTCTGATGCTCACACCTGTTGATCTAATTTTCTTTCCCACATGACTTTAACACTAAGAGTATATCACTTGGAATTCCCTGGTGGCACATAGGTTAAAAAATCCTCCTGCCAATGCAGGGGACACGGGTTCGAGCCCTGGTCCGGGAAGACCCACATGCCGCGGAGCAACTAAGCCCGTGAGCCACAACTACTGAGCCTGCGCTCTAGAGCCCATGAGCCACAACTACTGAGCCCGCGCACCACAACTACTGAAGCCCCGCGCCTAGAACCCGTGCTCTGCAACAAGAGAAGCCACCGCAATGAGAAGCCTGCGCACCACAACGAAGAGCAGCCCCCGCTCCCCGCAACTAGAGAAAGCCCGCGTGCAGCAACGAAGACCCAATGCAGCCAAAAATAAATAAATAAATATATAAATAATTTTTTAAAAAAGAGAATCAGTGGCATTCATTAGAGCTTTATAGACAAAGTAGAAATACGTGGGTAAGGATACAGACAGTATAATTTACAGCTGACTCTACAGTCCCCTTCAAAGATTACTGATTAAGAGTAATCAACTGCAATCAATCAATGACAAACAAGAGGGCCCCCTCTGCCAAAGTCCTGATTCATACTTATCAGCTGTTTGTGAGGAACACACAAAATGTATGCTCACTGAGTTTCTTGGTTAACAAAACAGTGCTGATGGTTGATAGATTAGTGGCAAAACCAGAGCAGACATGGCATTCAAATTTCCTGCCCATCAGGACAGGAATAAAGACACAGACGTAGAGAATGGACTTGAGGACACGGGGAGGGGGAAGGGGAAGCTGGGACGAAGTGAGAGAGTGGCATGGACATATATACACTATCAAATGTAAAATAGATAGCTAGTGGGAAGCAGCCACGTAGCACAAGGAGATCAGCTCGGTGCTTTGTGACCACCTAGAGGGGTGGGATAGGGAGGGTGGGAGGAAGACGCAAGAGGAAGGAGATATGGGGATATATGTATATGTATAGCTGATTCACTTTGTTATAAAGCAGAAACTAACACACCATTGTAAAGTAATTATACTCCAATAAAGATGTTAAAAAAAATAAAGTCTATACAAAAAAAAAAAATTTTCCTGCCCACGTACTGTGCTCTTACCAACTGGGAACTGGCCCTAGGGCTATTCGAGTCCCTTTACCCTACCCACAGCTGGTTGGAGCAAGGGGAGACAACTGATTCAGGCTGGGTCAACCAACTTCTGTACTCATCACTTGGAACTGGGATAGAGACGATAGTTGGTAGGCTGAGTATCTTGGTCTGGAAGTAACATAGACCCAGGGGCTGAAGGTACAGTTTGAAGATGGCCAGGATGGGTCTTACGACAGTGAAATGGAAGATATATTCTACAGACAAAGGAAAATGTGAAGCAAACTTCAGGGAAGGGTGGGCAAGAGGTCGTATGACACCAGACCAAGGGAGGTGGGAAGGCCTTGGTCACTGAGTGTTACACTTCCAGCCCCAGTCTCTCATCAGCCCTAGCTGTGATTTCTGCCCTTGAATTCTATGAAACATCCCTGTTCCCTGAATCATAAATCTTCCCTCACCTAAACTGAGTGAGGAAGTTCTGTTCCTTATAAACAACCAACCAAAGCTTTATTCAAATTCATGAATATTTTTAAATCCTGCTCCCTTTGTAGGAGGAAACAAGATATAAGAGCTTGAGAGCCTACACTCTTCAGAACAGCATCCTGGGCACAGACTTCTCAACCTATGTGTCCTGGCTGCTTCTCAGAGGAATTAGTCTTTATCTAGAAGATTAAATGATTCCTACCACTGGGATACTGTCCTTACCAAGTGACTCTTTCATACAAAGTGCTGTTGGAGCCCTTACAAGGACTGAGAGTCAAGAATGTATTGAGTTTGCTGTAGATTGCATGATTGTTTTTGTGCATGCTTGGTTAAAAATGTGTCTATACTTCTGTCTGAGTGTCTCACTGTAATGAGTTTGGGGGGGATGAACTATAACAGACACTTACCTCTTATCACACAAGGTTGTAAGTATCAACCACAGGAAACACGGTAATTGTGAATAACTGAGTGGGCTTGGTTAAGTGTGAAACTCTGGAGGTATCAGAAAAATGAGAGGGGATCGGGAGGGTGAAGATTTCTTTTTTTGTGTTGCCTCAGGGGACAGACCTGTAACTACTTGGCAGCAGCTAATTTTATCTCCAAATAGTAAAAATCCTTTGAAATGAACAGAGCAGTCTAGAAACAAAATGGCCTCCAAGTGAATTCTTCCCATCCCTGCAAACACAGAAGCTAAAAAATCTTCTCATCAGACAGATGGCAAAGGAGATCCTTGGAAGAATAAGATCTCTAAATTGTCCCACTCTCGCAACTTAGGAAACACTAAATTATCTTAGAAATCCACCCCCACTCTTCTTACTTTTGACTGCCTTTCATTAAGCACCATTAAGTAATACTTCATTTAACCAACACAACAATCTTCTGAGGTAGATATTATTATTACTCCCATCTTATGTGTAAGGAATATAAGGCTTCCATATCTTAAGTAACTTATCCAGAATCATCCAACTACCAAGTAGCAGAACCAAAACTTCAACCCAGATCCCTACCCGTTGTTCATTCAACCACTTACTACCTTGCTGTAAAATGGGTTACCTTACACCAGCAGCACTGTAGCTTATTAGAAATGCAGATTCTCAGGTCTCACTCCAGACTTTCTAAATGAGAATCTGCAGTTTAACAAAATCCCTGCTGATCTGCATGCACAGGAAAGTTTCAGAGACTCTATCTTATAAAAATCTATGTTTTAATTATCCCCAAAGCACTACTGCCCATTAAACCTGCTGCATGGTCCATTCTATCCCTGGGCCTAGTCTAAACCTTGGGCAATATACATGATTCATCTTCTCACTCTTAGTTACTGTATCAGTCATGGTTTTCATTTTCTGTATTTTCTGCTGCTTTGACATCTTGAGGTCTTGCTGACGCAGGAAGGGACTACCCCTCCCAAGGTTGGCTGATTCCTAGAGCAGCAAACACTTGCCCAAGAGCACGCTCTTCAAAAGCAAACCAGCCAATCCAGAACCCCTACCTCCACCACCATCTCCTTTATCGGACCCTCATGGTGCTCTCATATGCCACGCCACTCTCCACCTGTGCTAATCACCCCAGTGCCAGCTATCAGACAAGTAGGAGAAGCCCTTACACCCCAGGGCCTGTTGAGATTATTCAAACTAGCTAATCCTAAACCCGTCTTCTCTGCCTTGCCTTGCTTTTCCCACAGAAATCACCAAAAAGGCTCTTGCCCACGTTTTCCCCTCACTCTCTCTGCCTTTTGACTGACTCAGTTGCTTTCCCATGTCACCCTGTGCGGCATAACATGCCTTCTGTTTCCAGGGATCTGTGAGTACAAACATTTCTTCCTTCATGACAACGTTTTCCATGTCTGCATGCCTTACCATGCCTGATTAAAACAAATCCTGGACACATTTTAAAGCAGTTAATATAGGCATACCTCAGAGATAATGCAGGTTTGGTTCCAAACCACCGCAATTAAGCAAATATCACAATAGAGTCGCACAAAGTTTTTGATTTCCCAGTGCATATAAAAGCTATGTTTACACTATGCTGTAGTCTATTAAGTGTGCAATGGCATTCTGTCTTAAAAAGGGTACATACTTTAAATAAAAAATACTTTATTGCTAAAAAATCCTAACCATCATCTGCGCCTTCAGCGAGTCAATCTTGTTTGCAATAGCAACATCAAAAGTCACTGACTGATCACAGATCACCAAACAAGTACAGTAATAATGAAAACATCTGAAATATTGTGAGAATTATCAAAATGTGACACAAAGACACAGAGTGAGCAAATGCTGTTGGAAAAATGGGATTGGTGTCCATCACTCCCCAAAGTTTGCTCATCCCCCTTTGTAATCATTCCTTCTCCCGCCTGACCCCTTCAGAAACCACTGATCTGCTTTCTGTCACTATAGATTAGTTGATTTTCTAGACTTTTGTATAAAAGAATCACAGAGTATGTACCCTTTTTTTGTGGCAAAATATGCATGACATAAAATTTACCATTTTAACCCTTTTTGAGTGTACATTCACATTGTTGTGCAAAGTGGGTACTCTTTTTTGACTTCTTTCATTCAGCATAGTATTTTGAGATTCATTCATGAGCAATAGTTCACTCCTTTTTATTACTGAACAGTATTCCATTGTATGGCTATACCATGATTTGTTTATTTATTCACCTATTGATGGACAGTTTGATTGTTCCCAGTTTGAGGCTGTTTGTAAATAAAGCTGCTGTGAATATTCATGTACAAATCCTTGTAAAGACAACTTTCCATTTCTCCTGGGCAAGTGCTTAGGGGTGGAATGGCTGGGGCATGTTTAACTTTATAAGAAACTGCCTGTTTTTCAAAGTGGGTATAGCATCTTACATTCCTGCCTATGGTATATGAGCATTCCAGTTCCTACACATCCTTGCTAATACCTGGTATGGTCAGATATTTCTTCTAGCAACTCAAATAGTTGTATAGTGGCATCTCACTGTGGTTAAATCACTTAGAAACAGTTTGACGCTTTCAGGTCTTACTTTTAAGATTTGTTAGGTGGGAACTTACAGCTACCAAAGGGGAAAGGGAGGAAGGGATAAATTAGGAGTTTGGGATTAACATACACACACTGCTATATATAAAATAGATAACCAACAAGGACCTACTGTATAGCACAAGGAGCTATACTCAATATTTTGTAATAACCTCTAAGGGAAAAGAATCTGAAAAAATAGATATATATGTATGTATAACTGAATCACTTTGCTGTACACCTGAAACACAACATTGTAAATCAACTATACTTCAATAGAAAAAAAAATTTTTTTAAAGATTTGTTAGGTGGGACCAGAGTAGTAGTCAGTCTCGGGCTAATCATTCCCCAATACTGAGACTGAACCCTTCTGAAGGCTTTATTTAAAGCCTCGTATATCATGAAGTTTTCCAAGGTGGTTGGTGGGAACAAGCACTATTCCCAGCCTCCCAGGAGGGAGAGTAAAACTAACACCTGTTATTCCATCTTGGCAGGAAGCTGAAGACTCCAACCGGTTTTTTGACCTTCTTCAGTGGTTCAGGTTAAGTAGATTCAAACCTCACTTTGGAAAGTGAGAATTCGAGCCTTCAATTTTCTTGAGTATTTTACCAAAACAAAACAGATTATCTCATTTAACATGTTATTGCATACACAATGGAGAGCTTCCACTGTGTTTTGTTTGGCTCAGTTTCCATAAATAATTTCATATGACCACAGCACAGGGTGATGGTTCTCTAGCTAATGATGATAAGTCATGTACATACAGTTTATTCTGGCCCATAACTTCCCAAGGTATGCTCTTTATGGTCTTACATATACAATGATGCCAATGTATTTGTAATATTTACAATTCAAACTTGGATAAAACTAGCGTGATAAAAAGTAAATTTTGAGTCAGGGTAAAAGCAAAGCACAGTGAAGGGCGTATGCTTCTGGAGTCATTCAGGCCTGGATTTGAATCCTGGTTCTTCACTTACCAGTGTGTCAAGTTGAGCAACTTATTTAACCTCTCTGAGCTGCCAAGAAAACAAGCTGGGGGCTTCCCTGGTGGCGCAGTGGTTAAGAGTCTGCCTGCCAATGAAGGGGACATGGGTTCAAGCCCTGGTCTGGGGAGATCCCACATGCTGCGGAGCAACTAAGCCCGTGAGCCACAACTACTGAGCCTGCGCGTCTGGAGCCTGTGCTCCGCAACAAGAGAGGCCGCGACAGTGAGAGGCCCGCGCACCGCGATGAAGAGAGGCCCCCGCTTGCCACAACTGGAGAAAGCCCTGGCACAGAAACGAAGACCCAACACAGCCAAAAATAAATAAATAAATAAATAAATTTAAAAAAACAAGCTGCATTCAAACGAGGGAAACAGGTTCACAACTAGCTAACAAAGTGTGATGACAGAATGTAATGCATAGTTTCCATATAATGTATATAATGCATTTCCACACAGTGCATATAATATTGCAAGTAATTAAGATACAAAATATTACAATATATTATTTTTTTTTTTAATTATTATATAGTGGAATGGCTTCTTATCATAGAGTCTACAATCTGCAAAAACACGGACATACTAGAATTTCTAGCTTAGAAGTTCTAGATTTGTAGGTTCAAATGTAAGGGTGAACCAAAGGCACTGTGGCAATTTCAATTCTTCTTTCTTTTAATTATGAACAAATAAAAGATTATTAGATAAAATGGTAAGATGAAGTTATTTGTCATTACTACAAACTCTCTGTATTTGAATATCTGGAGCATAAAATTCCTCAAGCCTTTTGGCCCCTAACGTGACTATCCTAACAGCTTCCTTTCTTGATGTTCGCATCTGTAGAATGGGAGCAATAGCAGTGCAGCATACCACCATTATATAGATCCAACAAGATACTTCTTATAAAGCGCTTGGCATGGTACTCCAACATAGGCTCTAATTATTTTTTGTACCCTGAACATTCACGCAACAGCGCTTCGGATCAAGGCAAGTTAAGAGCTTAAAAGTTCTCTCAGTGGGATCATCCTAAGTTATAGGCCAATTTAATTGCTTCAAATAAAATAAGAATCACAGATAGTATAGCACCTTAAAAGATGTATACCATGTTGTTAGCCTCTTAAAATTTCTCAGTGGTATTTGCCTGTTTTCAGTGAAAATGTATTTGGGAGCCATTGTAAAAAATAGTGGTTTAATTTTGCTTATTTTACTTCCTAACCAAAGTCTGAAAAAAAAAGTATTAAAAGGATCAAAGATTGTCTAGAATTTTTATATTTTAAATTCTTCAGGGTATAGTTGAAATCACTGTTCCCCAATCAGAATCTAAGTTTCCTGAGAGTAAGGACTATTTATTGTTAATTATTCTCTATTATTTCTAAGTAACAAATAATTAAATGTGTGGTGAATTGACCAGATACCTTTTTTTCTCCATCTTAAAATATCAGATGTAAGCAGAAAAGAAAATCACTGATTACCTAAAATAAACACACCTGTATTTAAAACTGGGTTTGAAGTCACAGAAATTATTATATTAGCAATTTGCTCTTTCTGCTTCAAACTAATTCCCATCCTTCTAAAAACATCTGAGTGAAATTAATATTAACCATTTTGATCCTATTCCACTTATCCACATCTTACTCATCCTTTGATGGACCTTCTATGTGGGAAGTTCCCTCTGTGTTCTCCGGCCCTTAGTGATATCTCCCTCACTTCCAGACTCCTAAAACACCTGTGGCCTGTTACATAGTTAAAAAAAAAAAGTGTCTCCACTCTGGAGGTATTTCTGACACTTCAAAGTACCTACTGCGGGAAGGGAAAAGCCCTAGAAGTAGAGTTTGAAACCCTGGGTTCAAACCCTGGTCTCCCTACCTAGACGCTGTGGGCACTTGTTACTTAACATCTCTTTAACATCTCTAAAATGTAATTTCCTCATAAGTAAAACAAGGACCATATTTTAAAATTCTGTATCCTTGCACAGTGCTTGGAAAATGGTTTGTCAATTACTTCTTGATTTGATTGATTTATTGAGTGATCGATAAAATTCTCACCAATAGTAAAAATATTGCAGACCCCACAAAATTCCCCAGTACAAAGCAGATGGCCCATGAAGTTGTCTTTGTGTGGCTACTGTTCTAGCATATATCACCAAGATACAGAGTTTCCTGTCCTGATGCCTGTGGACTTCAAGAGCGCTGTACATGCCCTGAGATGGTATGGAAAATCACGTGTGCACTCACATGTGCATTTGAGGGAGAGGAGAGAAGACCAAGTGTTGAGAACCACCGTTCTTCTCAGACAATATGAAAGCAGAAGTGAGAGGCTGGAAAAGCAAATGGGAATAAGCAACTCAAGATGTTGGAGGAGTTGGTGAGGGTTGGAGGCAAGACCGATGGGCAAGGCAACTGCAGGTTGAGGGCCAGTCTAGCTCTGGTCTGCACTAACTAATCCAGGACTTCTCTAATTAGTCTAAGTAGTCAACCTTGCCTTGTCCACAACATCCCCAGTTCCTACCACAGTGCCTGGAATACAACAGGCATGCAACAATTACCCATTAAAAAATTATTTTAGTTTTCTTATCTGGAAAATGAAGGATATTGAACAAAACTATCTTTAAGGTTCCTTCCAATTATAAAACTTAATTACATTTGAAGCTAATTATTTTATGGAAACAAACCATTGGAAGTGCCTCCCCCAACTAGCGAGGGTCAAAATTCGGCACCCATTCAAGAGTGACATTTAATAAATTTGCTTCTCAGAAAGCTTTATCCTCAGGAAGATGACTTTTATTATTTTTGTTTTTATTAAGTAAGCTACAAACATTTGCTTAAGATTCCTGCTTCCTTTTGGGATTTCTGACAGAGGGCAGGTAACAGATACAGTATATTAATAAATCAGTATTATTTGAAGAGTTAGTCCTCTCACAGCCAGGCTTTTAACAGGCCCAAATTCAAATGGCATTTCTTTCAAGCACATTTCCTTTATCAGTATTTGAAGTTTCAAAGAGCAATCAATATCAAGGATCTAAATGCAGAAATACAGGAGAACTTTGGAAATGCAATTATCATATTCTCCTATAGATAATTAACTGAAAAAAGTTACCTCTACTGAGATCTTCTGAGAAAATATCACTGAATCTTAGGTGCTGTGAAAGAATTAGGTGTTCAAGCTACCAAGTGGGCTGCCTGGGCTTTGTGAGGCTATTCCAATAGTGGTGATGACTTTGTACTGAATGAGCTTCCCAGGCTACCTCGTTATCCCTCTGCCCCATCCTCATACTCACATTAACTGCAAAATACTCTGTACAACACTGTTGCTCAGGACAACAGCCCGTAGTCATGAAAGAGTTCTCTCTGGTGCATGCAAAAGGGAATTAAGCCTACAAACGTTCACTGGGTACTCCTCTGAAGAAATACAAGACATTTGAGGAGACAAAAACAAAAATAAACAAATGGGACAACATCAAACTAAAAAGCTTCTGCACAGCAAAGGAAACTATCATCAAAATGAAAAGGCAACCTATGGAATGGAAGAAAATATCTGCAAGTCTTATATCTGGTTAATATGTAAAATAAATAAAGAAGATATACAACTCAACAGCAAAAAATGAAACAAAAACAAATAAAAACAAATAATTTGACTGAAAAATGGGCAAAGAAACTGAATAGATATCTTTCCAAGGAAAACATACATATGGCCATGAAAAGTGATCAAGGTATTACATGAAAAGGTGCTCAACATCACTAATCATCAGGAAAATGCAAATCAAATTACAATGAGCTATCACCTTATACCTGTTAGAATGGCTATTATCAAAAGACAAGAAATAACAAGTGATGATGAGGATGTGGAGAGAAGAGAACACTTGTGCACTGTTAGTGGGAATGTAAATTGGTGCAGCCACTATGGAAAATCATACGGAGGTTCTTCAAAAAATTAAAAATAGAACTACCATATGATCCAGAAATTCTACTTCTGGGTATTTATCAGAAGGAAAATGAAATCACTGTCTCAAAAAGATATCTGCACCCCCATGTTCATTGCAGCATTATTTACCATAACCATATATGCAAACAACTTAAAGTGTCCATCAAGGGATAAACAAAGAAAATGTGATATATATGTTATATTAAAATATATATTATACACATATACATATATATATAGTGGAATATTATTCAGCCATAGAAAAGAATGAAATCCTGCCATTTGTGACATGGATGCCCTTTGAGGGCATTATGCTAAGTGAGATAAGTCAGAGAAAGACAAATTCTGTATGATCTCACTTAATACGTGGAATCTAAAAAAAATGAACCCAATTACACAGAGGATTGGTGGTTGCCAGAGGTGAGGGGTGGAGGGGTGGGCAAAATGGGTGAAGGTGAGCAAAAGGTACAAACTTCCAGGTATAAGATAAATAAGTTCTGGGGATGTAATGTACAGCTTGGTGAATTCAGTTAATAATACTGTATTCTATATTTTTAAGTTGCTGAGAGTAGATCTTAAAAGTTCTCATCACAAGGAAAAAATTATAAGTCTGTGAGGTGACAAATGCTAACTAAACCGTGTTAATCATTTATATATATATATATTATATATATAATAATATTCACTATGCTGTACCCCTTAACTAATGCAATGTTATATGTCAATCATATCTCAGTAAAACTTGGGGAGAAAAAGAAATAGAGACAGTTGAAATTGACTCTAGTACTGAAATGCAGCACAAAGGGGTTGTGTGCAAACACTGCACATTTGCAGCACATTGTGCAAACACTGCAGCACAAAGGTGTTGGGTTTGACTAAATATAAAGGCATTTCTAACAGTTACAGCTGTTCAGAGATGAAATAGGATGCCTTAAGGGTGGTCTACTCCTTGTAACCAAATTTGTTCAAGCAGATCCATTGGGTCTGCTATAGATAGGATTCCTTTGTAAAGTGGGGGCCTTTTTTCAGGTCTTCTAAAACGTTGGGTTTCTTCTTTCTCTGTCAGGTCTTTCTTTGAGTTGTTTGATTGTAATGACATGGAAATTTTAAACACAAGAGAGAATTTCACATAGTATTTATCCTCTAAAATTTAATGCCAATATGCCAATATATCTACATTTAGCTTGGCCTACTTTCATCCTCTATGGGACTCTTCCATAGTCTAAGCATCCCTGAGCCTCACAGCGTATGTTATTCCCTCCATGACTGGGCAGATGGAATAGGCATCATAACATTAGTCCCATCAGTTCCCCCAAAAGAAAAAAAAGTGTTACTTAGTCCTATTAGGGCATAACAAGCCCCGTTTGGGAATTTTTCCAAACTTCTCCCATACCTATTCTGTCTTCCTCTTAAGGAAAAAGGATAATGAGCAATATTTGTTGAGTACCAGGCAACAGGCTAACAACTTCACGTACTTTTATTTCATTCATTCATTTCATTCATAATAATGACACCTTGAGGTAGCTTCAGTATGTCCATTTGACAAATAAAGTCTGAGACCCAAACAGTGTAAGTCAAATGCACAAAGTTACGTCACAAGCAACGTCAAAAGTCGGAATTCAGACCTAGATTTATATGGCCTGAAAAATTAGGCCTATTCCCCTATTCCATGATTTCTCTCCTCTGAAGATCTTTGCTCAACTCCAGACCAAAAGCTTTTAACCCACTTCACACAAATGGTTATTCTACTATTAAATCACTCTAAGCAATGGTGTTTTTAACCTTCCTTGAAAAACATCCTTAGAAACCCTTAGTGCCAGCACTTAATGTTTTCACTGAACTTCCATATAAACTGCAGTATGTGGCCTGAAAGTACATAAAATGAAGGCTAAATCTTCTCAAAGACTACTCTTATTTTATCCCTTAAGATGCCGAATGCCTATGACTTGTCTTCAAAATGTCCCCCCAGACCTATCTAGAATTCTAGCATGTAAAAGTGGGCTCATAAGCAGGAAAAAAAGACCTGTGTTTTAAATTAAAATGTGCATTTTTATTCTAACCATGAAATTATTTTTTCAAATAGGCTTCACCAGAAAGAAATCATTAAAGTGCAAGTAAGCTCAAGAAAAAAATCTTTTTCCCTGAAAACTCAAGTGAAAAGAATATGGTAGATCTGGGCAGCAAATTGTTAGTGAGCATCTCAACTGCAGGAAACTCATCCACATCAATCAGCTCTTGGAGTCTGTGCCCTAAGAGAGAACTGACAGGAAATTACACAAGAAGTTATGAGGCTCAAGACACTGAAGTTCTTCTTGGGAAGAAAATCATCTTTCATCTTCAGCTGACCCCACGAAGAGAAGGGGTGGAATAAACCTGCGGATGACCTGAGGAACTGAGGTAGGGTTTTGGTGCAGCAGGAGTGAGAGCAAGATATATTAAAAACAGTGAACATCTGCATAGGATCTGCTGAAGTTAAAATGAATGCTTCTTGTTCAGCTAATATTTCAGGAGCACCTACATGTTCCTCACGGGGGAAATGGTGCCCAGATCAATGATGTAGCATCAGAGCAGCTGGTGGCAGAACAGACTACAGATCAAGACTCACCGTCAGACCAGACTCGCAGGTGGTTTTGAACATTAGACCTCTGTTCTTATGTAGCCTGAAGACTCACGAATTTAAAAGAACTAGTGCTGGGAATTGAGAACCAGAGAAAAAAAGGAATGGGGAGTATGCAGCATTCCGTGATAATGTCTTGATGATAGTCAGAAGAGAGTTCTTAATATTCTCAAGGCATTGGAGAAAAAAAAAATGAACCTCAGCCTCTAGCTCACACCATACCCAAAAGTTAATTTAAGAAACTATGATGTTTTTAGAAGAAAACAGAATATTTTGTGAAAAATGACAATTTTTCTTGGATAGGAGACCAAAGTGCAAACCATGCAAGCACAAGCCACAGACTCAAATTGTATTGAGACTTGATTGTATTCTCTCCAATGCAATGTCCAGTTCAAGCTCTCCTCTTCTCCATGAAGTCTTTTTTTTGGGGGGAGGGGGGCAGGGGGACACATACATACATACACACACACACACACACACAGTGATACTTCCCTTCTCTCAATTCCTGTTGCAAATTAAAGCCTGAATTAATTTAAAATTGTCACACAGTGCTATCATATTTATTGTATACAGTTATCTATTGGCTGCCAGCAGTGATGTACTGGTAAATATTTAGCAACCTGCACTCTAGAGGATAAAGCCCTGATATGTAACATTTGCCAATTTCTGTGGTGTAAATACTTCACCATGGCCTACTTCAAGCTATCAACATGAAATGACCAGATGTAGCGTTGGGAAGAGATCCATACAGGAGGAGTGTGTGTGAGCCAGCACAGGTTGGTTTTAGCACAGCCCCCCTAGTTCCCTGTCTCCCCGTTGAGTCTATAAGCTATCCCTGGTGGTATAATTGAAGTTAACATGGTTCCTTACTTTCCTTATTTGGCAAAAGTGCGTAAACACACTCAAAAGAGTAACCTCCGGGCTTCCCTGGTGGCGCAGTGGTTGAGAATCTGCCTGCTAATGCAGGGGACACGGGTTCGAGCCCTGGTCTGGGAAGATCCCACATGCCGCGGAGCAACTGGGCCCGTGAGCCACAATTACTGAGCCTGCGCGTCTGGAGCCTGTGCTCCACAACAAGAGAGACCGCCACAGTGAGAGGCCCGCGCACCGCAATGAAGAGTGGCCCCCGCTTGCCACAACTAGAGAAAGCCCTCGCACAGAAAAAACGAAGACCCAACACAGCCAAAAATAAAATAAATAAATTAATTAATTAAAGTTAATGGGTTAATAAAAAAAATAAAATAAAGTCTTAAAAAAAAAAAAAAGAGTAACCTCCTTAGAGGACAATTAATTCTAGAGCTCTATTTAAAGTTCAAGAAATTAAAATGGGCATTTGTAGAATGTGTCTCCAACATCCATATCTTTTTCTAGAAAGAGCCTCTGTTTTATGTTTGGGCTCCATCCCTCTCTCATTTTCAGTCCACAGTCCTCAGATTAAGCTCCTTGCCCTGCTCCAGAGTAGATCATGTAACCAAGACCAGTCTGCATATCCTATCCTCTGGCCACAGTGATTGGTTCACAGGATTGTCATGTGATCCACTGGCAACAATAAGCAGCCAGACCTTTGCTGAAAATACTGAGACATAATTGGGCATTTGCTCCCTGGGACTTGAGCCAAAGAGAATATAAGATCTGGAGCTACTGTCATCTCCTTGCCACTGCATGGAGCCTGTAAATGATGCAAATCCAATAGAGAGAGAAAAACTAAATAATGATGACAATGTTTGAGTCCTGAATTCAGAAATGCCAAGAGCAAAACTTCAGCCTTAGACCTTTTATTTATGTAAGCCAATAACTTTCCTTTTTCTGTAAACCAATTTGTGTTAGGTTTTCTCTGACATACAGCAGAAAAATTCAAACAGACGCAGAAACATACCCTGATTAACAAGCTCACTATCTTATTAACCCAACTGGAAATATTAGCAAAATTTTACAGCATGATAATACTTTTGAAAGCATCATTTTGGCAATTTCTTATAAACTTAAATATACACTTGTTATATGTCCCAGTTTTGGTAGGCAGGATAATGCCCCACCCCCGCCCCACTCCAAAGACATCCACATCCAAATCCCCAGAACCTGTGAGTATATTACCTTATCTGGTAAAAGAGGACTTTGAAGGAAACTTGAAGCTGTGATTAAGTTAAGGATCTTGAGATGGGGAGATTATCCACGTGGGCCCACTGTAATTATAAGGGAGGCAAGGACAGAGTCACAGAAGGAGATGTGACCACAGAAGCAGAGGTCAGAATGATGCAGGACCACTGGCTAAGGAAGATGGTTGGCTTCTAGAAGCTGGAACAGGCAAGGAAGTGGATTCTTCCCTAGAGTCTCTGGAAGAAACACAGCCCTGCCAACCCAGTCTAGACTTCTGACCTCCAGAATTGTAAGAGAATAAATCTATGTCATTATGTTGTTTTAAGTGACTAAATTTGTAGTAATTAGTTACAGCAAGAGAAATCTAATAACCTACCAATCCCACTTCCAGATATTTTACTGAAGAAAAATGAAAACTGATACAGAAAAACCTGTATGCAAATGTTTATGGCAGGTTTAATCATAATTGCAAACACTGAAAACATCCTGAATGTTCTTCAACTGGCAAATGAATAAATTAACTGGATAGTATGGAACTCAATGGAATACTACCCATCAAAAAATAATGAGAGGAATAAATTGGGAGACTGGGATTGACATATACACACCACCATATATAAAACAGATAACTAATAAGGACCTACTGTATAGCACAGGGAACTCTGCTCAATACTCTGTAATGACCTATATGGGAAAAGAATCTAAAAATGAGTGGATATTTGTATACGTATAACTGATTCACTTTGCTATACAGCAGAAACTAACACAACATTGTAAATCAACTATACTCCAATAAAAATTTTTTAAAAAATGAACTACTGATGTATGCAACAAATGGGTGAAGCATGAATGTATTATGTTAAGTGAAGGAAGCTAACTTCAAAATGGTACATACTTTACAAATATGTTTGTATGACATTTTGGAAAAGGCAATACTACAGGGAGAGAAAAGAGATCAGTGGTAGGGGGTGGAGAAATGGTTGATTACCAAGAAAATAGCACAAAAGAATTTCAGGGGTGAAGAAACAGTTCTGTATCTATTTCATGGTGATACTTTCACAACTCCGCATTTGTTAAAACTCATAGATCTATATCATCAAAATAAGTGAACTTTATTGGACGCAAGTTACAAAAATAAATAAATTGGTCGGCAGTTCAAAAAAAAAGCACCTGTATGAGAGCAAGTCTGAGATGCTGGCATGAAAACATCTGCTTAGAGGAGCTGCTTTTTCTGTGTCAGTCACATTCAGTCAGGTTTTCACATCTAACCTCCTTTCTTTCCCTTCAGCCATCATTTCTACAATAACTAAACAACAGTATAAAAAATGTGCTAAACTAAAAATTCAGAGTATCCAGAGGCGAGTCCCTGAAGGACCCAATGTCTCTAGAAACTCAGTCAACAACAGCTCACTATGCCTTTAAAAACACAATGCTTAACCAAACTCTGACCCTATGTTGTTGCCTGGGTTTCCGTTCCTATTATTCCCTTATTCATTTTGAAAAAGCAGGCATTTCCACAGTTACATTGGGTTTAAAACCAAATATATATATATATACCTTTTTTGGTTTTAAGATTTCACATCTTTGACCCTATATGCATCACCAGAGAAAAACACTGGCTCTATCTTTAAAAAGAGAAATAGGGAGAAAAGAAGAGCAGTCTGATAAAAATGAATACAGTAAGAAGTGGGGGGCAGCAGGTGGCATATTTCTAGGAGAAGTCGATAGATGCATGGAGAGCTATGGGTGACCTCTGGCAGGGGAGGGCATACTTCCTCCTTCATGGCCCAACTTCATCTCATCTTATTCTATAAGAGTACAGTGCCTCATTTCCTTCATGGTACTGGGTCATAAGTAGACAAAAACAGAGGAAGAAAGAAAAACAAGGGGGAACAGAGCCATTTGTCCCGGATCTCAGAAATGGAGCTCAGCATGTCTATAACACCTTAGTGGGAATGGAAGGAGATGCACAAGGCCTGTTGTTTTTTCATGAGTTCCCACCTTCTAGTGCCTGGAAATGTTCCCATATTACTCCTGTCACAAGCCAAGGAAGTAAAGGCACCGCCTGACTTTATTCTAATACCACATGATAAAGAACCTGAAGTCCATCAGATCCTTAGGGAATCCCAAAATGCTCTAAGAGTGATCCAAATTTGGGCCATCTCAAGGTAAATGGGAGTTAAGGTTATGCTTCTACCACTAATTCTTGTCTCAAAAATCCAAAACAGGGTTCCTTGCTCGAAATAGGTGATCTTGAAATCTCCAAACAGAACTCACTTCCCACTTACATATTTCTATAAGCAAGATATTCCTTCTTCTTCCTCCCTATCAGTCCCTGTCCTTTCTCTCTAGGAAAACAAACTCTCAAATAAACAAAAAACTCATCTCCTCCCAGAATCTCTTTACTAATTAATACCTACCATAGCTACTTTACTCAACACCTACACAGCTTTATAGACAACTCACTTTTATGGTGACCTGGGAGACGGGAGGTCATAGAACTGAAATTTCTAAATTAATTTTTTCATTAAACAATTAGAAAAATCATTTCTGTGCTATACCAAGGGAAAAAGGACCCCAAAGGGATATACAAATTATATCAAATCTTATTCTTTTAAGCAGAAATAAAACTGAATGTTATTTTAACTTCTTGAGAAGAAAATGCCGGGGAGGAAAAACTGTGGCACTACTCTCTTATGTTCACTGACTTGGGACCTGTGAATCAGACTAAGAAAAGAGAGATTCAGCCATAAAAAGAAACGAAATTGAGTTATTTGTAGTGAGGTGGATGGACCTAGAGTCTGTCATACAGAGTGAAGTAAGTCAGAAAGAGAAAAACAAATACCGTATGCTAACACATATATATGGAATCTAAAAAACAAAAAAAATATGGTCATGAAGAACCTAGGGGCAAGACGGGAATAAAGATGCAGACCTACTAGAGAATGGACTTGAGGATACGGGGAGGGGGAAGGGTAAGCTGGGACAAAGTGAGAGAGTGGCATGGACATATGTACACTACCAAATGTAAAATAGATAGCTAGTGGGAAGCAGTCGCATAGCACAGGGAGATCAGCTCGGTGCTTTGTGACCACCTAGAGGGGTAGGATAGGGAGGGTGGGAGGGAGGGAGACACAAGAGGGAAGAGATATGGGGATATATGTATATGTATAGCTGATTCACTTTGTTATAAAGCAGAAACTAACACACCATTGTAAAGCAATTATACTCCAATAAAGATGTTAAAAAAAAAAAAAAAGAAGGAAAGTAAATACATTTTTGGACCAACAAAAGGAGAGAGAAATTGGAAATATACAAACCACCTAATGGGAGTATCAATTATTATGGGAAAGTGCATACCAAATAGAAACTAAGCAGATTATAGGTGTCCTAATTTCACGTTTGAAATGGAGGTGTAAAAATTTAAACAAAGAGTCTTCGGATTTTGAATTTTTAAATGGAGAAAAGTTACGTTCTATGAATACATCTGATTTGTCAAAAGCAGCCACTGACTTGCCTGTTACATATTCTGAAATTTTAAGTCATATAGAAATCCCAACTGACGGTTTTAAGAAACATGCAACACTGATGCTTTGTAATATAAAATCAGCATTGTGTTTGGATCTTCTAAAATTGATACACAAATTTTGCTTAGTGGAATTGTATCCAAATTTGGGAATAGCCTTGAAAAAATTTTTAGCTATACTAGTTATGGTGGCATCCTACAATAGAAGTCTCAGTAAGCTGCAGTTATTTAAAAATTACTTAAGAATGTCACTTGGTCAAGAGAAACTGTCAAACATTCAATCTATCAATAGAAAATGAAGCAGGTTTTGAAAATATTATTCATGAGTTTGCTTCCATTAAAGCCAGGGAAATAAAATTATAATTCTGGTTTGAGTATAAGTAACATGGAAACATTAAAAAAAAAAAAAAAGAGAGAGAGAGGTTAACAAGAGAAAAGGCACACAATTTTTATTAATGTACTATATGTACAGGAGTCCCCAGAAAAGAAGTGAAACTCAAAGTCGCTAAACTCAGAAGCTTATATACCATTCTAACAAAGGAAAGGGGGTTTGGGCTTCAAAGGATGATATATCGTGGGAAAGTGGCTAGAAAATATATGGGGGAAACTAATGGAAGGTAGGGTTATTTTAGTGAAGTTTGTTTATGCATACTCATCTCAGTGCTGACTATCTGCCTCTGTGATAAGAGTCACGCTCCTTTTCTTGGTACAGGGGAAGAACACTTTCACAAAGGGAAATTTATGTCCTGCTTTTAGGCAGAAAAGGGGAGGGCAGAGAACTCTTCCTGCATCTGTTGATTCTCAATTGTCTTCAGCACAAATAATCCATACACCAAAGTGGCCTGTTTGGCATGGCACAGCCTGGTTCCCTTCAAAAATCTTTCCAAAGTATGCTTTACCCATAGAAAATATAATTTAATCTTTTCCTAAAAACAAGGTCATCACTAGGAACACCAATTAATATGACAATATAGATTAGCTCCGACTACTTGCTTCTTCATTTTCATAGACACAATGCTGGAAAACAAAGAATACAGGATTCAGAGCCGTACAGACCTGAGTGGCATTCTGGAACTTCTTGTGGCTTTGTGACCCTGACCATGTTTCTTAATTCCTCTGAGGCTATAGTGTGTTAGTCTGAAAAGCAGAGCAATATGTCTTCTTCCCAGAAATGCTCATTAAGACTATAAAGACAGTGCTTATATCATTAGAAAAAAAAAAAAAAAAAAAAAGATAACTAGAGGAAATGATATAGTGATTGATTAGGTCTTGGTCACATGATCCAGTCCTGTGCTGGGTCTATTAAAACATTTAAATGACTATCAATAAAAACAGAAAGTATTATTGTAAGGTTTCAGATGCTCCTGAGGTATTCAGAACTATTTATGTTTATACCAAATAGCTCTAGAATTGTCTTCTTGGTTTGCTTTGGTGTCTGTTTTTTAATGATTTTCTATTTTCTCTTTCACTGCCCAAGTATCAGCTGCCTGTTTGTGTATTGTTGTGTAGGTGCTTAAGGTAGATTATATTCTTTGTCTCAAGTCTTCACTAGAGGATATGCACACATGTCCCTGCCATGGCCTCACGGTGGAGGAGGTACTTCCCACCTTGTGACGTTCAACGTCACCACATGATCTTCTTTGGCTAGTGGGATATTAGCAGAATTCTGCAAGCAGAGGTTTGAAACGGACTAGGGCAGCGCAACCTGTTCACTTGTCCTCTGTAAAGAGAAAGATCCAGGTAGCCACTAATCCAGTGAGGACGAGATAAACAAGGAGCAAACCTTTACCCAACCAGCACCTTGGAGCCAAACACGGCTTAGGTCAGCTGAACCCAAACCAACATGCAGAAGGGTAAGTTAAAAATAAATGATTATATTTAGAAGCCATTCGACTGGGGGTTGTTAACGCAACTTTATTGTAGCAGTAGCTAAATAACACAGTGCCCTCAAATCTTTAGGTTTCATCTCATTGACTGATTATAAACTTCTCAAGAACAATAAATTTTCACTACTATCAACATGGAAGTCTCTACCAGACCCCCAACACTACACTTATCCCAATACCACCTTCTTTTTTTGATGATTCTAATTGCTGGGCAATTTTTAAATATGTATGAACATGTTAGATTTGTGTGAAGAATAAGGATAAAATAGGTCGTAAGAGAGTCTGAAGCAGTACTGTCCAGTAAAGATACGATGTGAGCCAAATATGGAATTTTAAATTTTCTACTAGCTACTTAAAAAAGTAAAAGGAAACAGCAGAAATTAATTTTAATAATTTAACCCAATATATCCAAAATGCTATCATTTCAACATAAAATCATTATAAAACTTTTAATGAGATATTTTTCAGTCATTTTTCCATAGTCTTCAAAACAGTGTGTGTTTTACATGACTCACCCAGACTAGTCACAGTTTAAGTACTCAATAGTCACATGTGGCAAGTGGCTATCATATCATACAGAACATATGTGGAAGGTTTTCACAAGATGTGAAATGGAGAGACTTTAGTGCCGTGCTTTTCTGACAACTACAGCAACCACTCAAAGCCTCTTTTCTTTTTCTGGGTTTTTTGGGGGTTTTTTGGCTTATTTCTGGAGAGTTGGCTTATCTCCCTACGAACAGAGGTTGCCTTGCACTTGGCAGCTTTCTTTGTTCTAAGCTCAAACTTGCATTCATTATTTTATCCACATTTTAATTTTCACTAATTCTTTAGGTTTTCCAAAAAAACAATTACCATATTACGGTTGTTCCTAGGAGCATGGTTCAACGCAATGTGAAATACAGTGGGATACAAATAATACATACTTACTTCCTATGCTTTACTAAGTACCAGACCTTTAACCTAAAATATTTTTCCTCCCCTTCTCCACCTGCCCCAATTGATTACTTCCTCCTGTTCTTTGGTTTAAATGTCACCTCATCTCTAGGGTCTTTTTGGCTTTTCCTTAACCCATCACCATCCCCAGAGTTTTTCATTAGTTTCTAGGTCCTTAAGTAGACTGTAAACTCCTCAAGGAACTAACTACTTCAATTCCTTTTGTACTCAAGCAGCCTGAAGTATCCTATCAAGCATGGAGTTCTTCAGGCAAATGAAGGCTAAATAATACCTGTGGACTGTCTGACTGACAATGAATGACCATTGCCATAAGGTTCCCAATGAGGAAGTCCATGGACAGTATCTGTTGTTTTCCAGCCCTGGTAAATTCTGAATTCAGCATAAAACATTGTCAGTAAAAGACCACAAGCTCCCGTATCCATGGTCCCAGAATTCTCCTGTGGGTGACACCTTAGTTCTCTCACTCCTAGCTATACACTCATGCTGTCAGGAGAGTACAAATGGAATTCAGGCTCAAAAAGTTGCACAATATAAATGATTTTAACATTATGTTTTAGTTTAATTTCAGAAGGTTCAAAACCTCATTTATTTCAGATTATTTTTAATATTTTGGCGCAGAGATTAATATTAAGTTTTTATCCCCTCTTTCTTTTCTTGATATTGCTTTCTCCAACCTGCCTGAATTGGTGGTTAAAACTCTAATTAGAGAATAAAAGCATGGGTACATTATTTTCAATATGGCTAAGACCAGACTACCTTCATAATAAAATTCCTTTTGTTAATGAATTTAAAGTAATCTCAATAATGATTTTTCTATTGACACTGATAACACAACACCATTGGAATTATAATGATTTCAAATTTTTTTCAAAGGATGAAATTAATTTTTGATAATGATTTACACTTTCCCCAGATTTAGCATAGATCTACAAAAAATTTTTAACAATCAGATCCTCTGTAGAACATAATCTTATCACAGAAAATATCTGTACCATGGTAAGGTTGTGGAATGAATATCTACAGTGCGGAGAGCGCCATTCCATATGCTCATAAAATAAAAACTATTTGAGTTTGACCAAAAAAAAAAAAAAAAAAATCAGGATGAATCTATCAGAAATCAACCAGCAGGTCCACAAAATATCAGAGTAGATAAGAAAGTAAATGAGGATGCTAGGATTTTTTTTTAAACCCTTTATTCTTTGGCCTAATTTGCATAAATTTTTCACTGAAGTATTTTTTACTGTATTTCTTGCAAGATGATTTTCATATCTTGGAGTACCAGAAAGGAAGAAATTTAGAGGCAACAAGAAATAAAGTAATAAAGTAATACAGTAAAGCCAACAAATTTTCGGCCTATTTTCAAGACTCTGTTTTGCATTTATTAATACATGCCTGCATTTTTTCCAGTTTTCATACACACACACACACACACACACGCACACACACACAGATAAATTGTGGAAATGAGACAAGACAAAATGAAAAGGGTTTCAGGCTTCCAAGGGTGGCAAACTATGGGAAGGTAGTACGTATATGGGGGAAACTGTTGGAAGATAAGGGTCATTTTGGTAAGGTTTGCTTGCGCATGTCTATCTTGGTGCCAACTTTCCGTCTCCTTCATGGCTGTAAAACCTTCCCATAGATATAGGTTTTTACCTTCAAGTCATATATTACTGCAGTAAGGGAAATAAGAGGTGTTGATAAATGATTTTAACACAGATTTTTTAGAAGGTGGGATAAAAATGAGATTTTTCCATGGCTCCGGGGTGTGGGGGGGAATGTTTCCTGAGAGCACAAGGGAAAGATGTAAAGGATTCTTGAAATGAATCAGAGTCAAGTTCAAGGAGGAGGTGGTATTCACTCTAGTGATAAGCATTTAGAGGTCCAGAAACAGAGGTGACAGGAAGAGAAAGGAAAATACTCCTACCTTGCAAAAATGTCGGCAACAGAGAAATAAGAGATACTTAATAGAAGAAAGTTGTAAATTCATTTATTTGTTATTTATACATCAACTCGTTCTCTAAAATACTAGAGGTAATTCAAATAAATACACATGAAATTAATAAAACAAGAATTAGAAGATTTATGCACTTAAAAATAAAGGTTTATTGAGTACCTCACATGTGCCAGGCTAGTAGGAAAAAAATCTCTGCCTTCGTGGAGTTTACAATCTAGTATGAGAGACTAAATAAAGAAAAATAAACACATAAAAAAATAAATCTGTAATGCTGTGAAAAAATAGAAAGCAGGAAAAAAGAAAGAAGACTACTAGTGAAGGGGATCAGAATATGCTACCCCCAAATATGGCACTTTTACATATAGATTATTTTGAGTTGAAGGCAACTGAGAATCAAGAGATACAGAAAGGAGTCTTCCTGGAGTTTCCCTTATCTGACTAAAAGCAGAAACTTCTGAGAAATGAGGACTGCCATAAATCCCCTCTCCCAGGAAAGTTTTACGACCACGAAGAAGACAGAAAGTTGGCACCAAGATAGACATGCACAAACAAACCACACTAAAATGACCCTTATCTTCCATCAGTTTCCCCCACATACTTACCTTCCCATAGTTTGCCACACTTGGAAGCCTGAAACCCTTTTCCTTTGTCTTGTCACATTTCCACAATTTACTTCTCTTTGTTAAAAATGGTATTGCAGGGACTTCCCTGGTGGTCCAATGGGTAAGACTCCACGCTCCCAATGCAGGGGGCCCAGTTTCGATCCCTGGTCAGGGAACTAGATCCTGCATACATGCTGCACCTAAGAAGCCCACGTGCCGCAACTAAGAATCCACGTGCCACAACTAACAAGTTCACATGACACAACGAAGATCTCTGCGTGCTGCAACTAAGACCTGGCGCAGACTAAATAAATAAATAAATAATAAAGATATATTTTTTAAAAAGTCTAAAAAAAATGGTATTGTATATAAGCCCTCAGGCCTAACTGCTTCTTTGGTCTTCATTTCATTCCCAGGTAGGCCAACATGTCAAGTAAAAAATTAACATCAAGTAAAGTTTGCATACCTTTTCTCCTGTTAATCTGTCTTTTGCCAGTCTAATTTGCATGGCCCCAGCTGGAGAACTGAGGAGAGTAGAGGAAAAGTTTTTTCCCCTTCCCTACCCTATTTTAGATACATTGGTCAAAGAACCCCTTTCTGAAAAGGCAATTTTTAAAAATTAATTAATTTTATTTTTGGCTGCGTTGGGTCTTTGTTACTGCACGGAGGCTTTCTCTAGTTGCGGCGAGCGGGGGCTACTCTACAGTGCACGGGCTTCTCATTGCAGTGGCTTCTCTTGTTGCAGAGCACGGGCTCTAGGCACGCGGGCTTCAGTAGTTGTGGCACGTGGGCTCAGTAGTTGCGGCTTGCAGGCTCTAGAGCACAGGCTCAGTAGTTGTGGCACGTGGGCTTAGCTGCTCCGCGGCATGTGGGATCTTCCTGGACCAGGGCTCGAACCCACACCCCCTGCATTGGCAGGTGGATTCTTAACCACCGCACCACCAGGGAAGTCCCTGAAAAGACAATTTTTGAGCAGAGATTTGAACAAAGCGAAGAAATGACTTTGAATATACCATGGAATCACAATGGATGGGTTTCTTACATGGTAGCTTGGGGCTTACAGAATAGTCCCAGAAGCCCAGGTGGAAACTGCAAAGCTTCTTAAGAACTAACTTCAGAAGACACAAAATTTCACTTCCGCCTCCTTCTAGTGGACAAGCAAGTCATTAAGCCCAGCCTAGATTCAAGAGGAGGAGAATTAGTCCCCATCTCTCAATGGCAGAAGTAGCAAAAATCTGTAGCCATCCTTAATCCTTCAGAGTTGTGCAAAAGTTTCTAATTAGGTGACACATCTTTACCTAAAGCAATGGGGTCATTGCATCAGGGGTCAGCAAACTGTGCCTAAGCAAAATAAAACCAGCAGGCCTAATCCACCTTTGCATTTGTAAATAGTTATACTGGAACACAGAAGTACCCATTCATTTACATATTGCCTGTCTACGGCTGCTTGTCTGCTTTAAGGGCAGAGGTAAATAACTGCAATAGACTTCATGGCCTTCAAAAATTAAAATGTTTACTATCTGACCCTTTACAGCAACAGTTTGCTGAGCCCTGGTCTACAGAAAGCCAACCATGCCACTTCTCAATCATTCCACAAAGATTTCTAGCAATTTTATTTTCCATCTCGGCTACGGGTCCCTAGGAATAATTACTATGCTTTGAGTAAACCCAAGTTAAAGAAGATTTTCAAAATGAAAACTGATATCCAAGCAGAAAGCATGTGCCTCAATAAAGAGAAATATGTTGAAGCAAATCACACCAAACCTGAAGCTAACTGAGGCAGAACTGGGAAAACCAGGTCCTCTTCACACAACCCACACTGGGCAGCCAATCCACTACAACCTGTTCAAAGCTTTTGGTTTGTTGCTTAAAATTAAGGAGACGAAAAATATTTCAAATATTAAAAAAATAAAATGCATTTCTTCTGCAGACTGGATATTAAACCCATCAGAAAAGCTTGGGCTTTTATACTCCCTCTAGCAACATCCCAGAGAGGAAACTTAGGTCCACTTCAAGGCATTTGCCAGCTCTAAAACAATGAAACACTGGCTAATCTAAAATCTTAACCGGGACTTCCCTGGTGGTCCAATGGTTAGGACTTTGCCTTCCAGCGCAGGGGGTGCGGGTTTGGTCCCTGGTCAGGGAGCTAAGATCCCACATGCCTTGCAGCCAAAAAACGAAAAAACATAAAACAGAAGCAATATTGTAACAAATTCAGTAAAGGCTTTAAAAAGTGGTCCACATCAGAAAAAAAAATCTTTAAAAATAAATAAATTTAAAATATCTTAACCATTGGAGGTGTTTGGCATGATGTCTCTTTGGCATGTTTCCCCATATCTGGCAAATCGCCCTCACCCAGAATCAAGACTATAGCACATATTATACCAGTCCTAAAAAGTGGAGGTGTCTACTGACTTTGGGGTTCAAGTTAAACACACTAGGGTAGGACTCACAGTTTAATCAGCCAAATGAGCAGTCTTAAGACTGTCTCTAAGAAAAGTGGAGTGATGTAAAGAGTACAAACCTAACAGCTACAGAATGGATTATATAACAAGCATATTAGGACTGGATAGCGCATGACGTCAAAAGAAATATTCTCATGGAACAAGCATGCTTTTCTCCAGATAAAATCATTATTGATGTTGGAAGGCTTCTCATATACATCTTCTTACAATCTGCGATTCAATGTGTGTAGGGGGCGGTGAACAGGGTTTCCCCTGCTTATGATGAGCTTCCCCTCTGCTGCATCCATTCTTGCCAGCCATTACACAAAACTCAAGGACTAACCTAAAACAACAACTACAAAAATCTAATGCAAGTTGTTATTAAAAGTACATAATAGAGTCATGTACCACAATGTTCATTGCAGCACTATTTACAATAGCCAGGACAGGGAAGCAACCTAAGTGTCCATCGACAGATGAATGGATAAAGAAGGTGTGGCACATATATACCACGGAATATTACTCAGCCATAAAAAGAAACGAAATGGAGTTATTTGTAGTGAGGTGGATGGACCTAGAGTCTGTCATACAGAGTGAAGTAAGTCAGAAAGAGAAAAACAAATACCGTATGCTAACACATATATATGGAATCTAAAAAAAAAAAAAAATGGTTCTGAAGAACCTAGGGGCAGGACAGGAATAAAGATGCAGACATAGAGAATGGACTTGAAGACACGGGGAGGGGGAAGGGTAAGCTGGGATGGAGTGAGAGAGTGGCATGGACATATATACACTACCAAATGTAAAATAGATAGCTAGTGAGAAGCACCCATATAGCACAGGGAGATGAGCTTGGTGCTTTGTGACCACCTAGAAGGGTGGGATAGGGAAGGTGGGAGGGAGACACAAGAGGGAGGAGATATGGGGATATATGTATATGTATAGCTAATTCACTTTGTTATTACAGCAGAAACTAACACACCATTGTAAAGCAATTATACTCCAATAAAGATGTTTAAAAAAAAAGTACATAATAGGTATTTTTAAAGTATGCATGGATAAAAATTATGTAGTAAAAAAGGAAATATAAATTTTCATTAACATTAACAAAAAACAAGTAACAAAGCCTTTAAAAACAATAAATATTTTAAATTTAAATATAAATGCCAAACAATCAAGAAAGTCTTTAAAAACAATAAATAATTTTAAACGTAAAGCATGAATATAAAAAATGACCTTAACAGAAATTAAGTACGTTTACGATAACACAGATAATAAAATTCAAAGTAAGTTCACAGTAAGGACAATATAAATTCATAAAAATAAACCTAGATTTCAAAGTAAGAAGTTAGGAATAGAAGAGGTTTTGAATTATAAATAATAAAATGAACAATTAATATAAATGATAAAAGGTAAAACTGGCAAAATAAAAAACAAAGAAGCTAATGAGAGTTAATAGGATAAAATATTAGGGACAAGAATTAGAAGATAACATAAATACAATTTTCAGAAAGTACAGGAAGACACTAGATGCAGGAAACTTGAAAAGTTAGCAAAGTGCTGAAATGAGCTAAGAATAGCAGATAAAGAACAAACAAAAGAGCATGGATCAGTTTATTAACAGTCCTCAAACCTAGGACTATGAAACAGAATTCTTTATTAAAAATAAAAATAAACACCCTAAAAAGAACAACCACCCGGAAACACACGAGTCATGGGACTCAATAAACTAGAAACATCAGCTTGCCCTATGCAGAACTCTCCAGGACCTGAGAGGCTGAGAGGGTGACCAAAGTGAGATGCCCTTTCCTCCTGCCTGTCTCGTAGAGGGATGCCCTCTGCCCAAGTCCCAGCTCAGCCCCCAAGTGCTCTGTGTGGTGAGCAGCTCTATTTGCTAGTAAGGAATGCATTAAAGGTAAACAGTGGGAAATCTGGCCGGACACACAGGATAAGAAAGACTATAAAAAGCTTTAAATGTCACACTAGGTCAGCGTTTTCCAAATCTGGGCATTTGATAACAATACAAGTTTCATCCTGGAGATTCTAATTTAATAAATCTGGGGAGGGGAAGGGGATGGGGAAGTAAATGCTCTATGATTGTCACTTATGACTTCTTCAAACAGGTTCCAACCGTTTAACAGGTCACACATACACACACACACCAAGGTAATTTTGATATTTACCCACATTTAGAAAATAACGACTTACGATCTTAAGATAACTGACACTTTTCAATATCCAGGTGTCAGATTCTAAAACACAGGTTATGAGAAAAATGCTTTGAATAATAGCAGGTCAGAGTTACATAAACCCAGTAAAAGTTGCAGCCAAGTAAGAGTAATGCTGGAAACCTGTTGCTTTCATTTGAAACTCAACTGTTTTTAACACTTTTTGCTACTGCCAAGAACCACCGAAGTAAGAGGAAGCCATGAATACACGTGTCACTGGTGGCTTTTAAGTATCAGAATATCACCAAAACAAACAGCAACGGTCCTTTGGTATTCATATTTCTATGAGATCAAATGTATGCACTCCAAGTCATATCTACTTCTAGCAAGACCCTGAAAGGATAAAAACTAAGATGATTCATGGTCTTTCCTTCTCAACTGCTGTAGCCCACAGTGCTATGTATGTATCACTGGCACACCGAGGAAATGATTATGTTTGTACAGCACACTGAATAAACGGCAGGGGACTTAGGACCCTCTGTATAGATGCGGTGAAAAAAATGCATTACATTTTCTTTATATCAAATAATTTGAAAGTAAAAATAAAACAGAGTTTCAATGTAGTGTTTGTAGGGGCAGGGAATGCACATTCCGATCCCTCAGCCCTACAGGGATCGCCTTACCTCGCCCAAGAACTCACCTGTTGTGGGACAGCCCGTATGGAGTAACCAATCAGGCAAGAGTCTAAGGACCCAACCATATTGGCCCAACAGGGAACAACTCTGTGGGGCCTTGAACACTCCAGAGCTGCCTGTGGGGGAAGAGGGACCTTGACCCGGACTCTGAATTCACCATAATACAATCTCCTCTGCCCAATCCCGCCTCCACCCACTTCTCTCCACAGGGGTGGATCCCTAATAAATACCCTGTCCCCACACTCCATTTCTGCGACTGTTTCTGAGGAACCAAACCTGCAACGGTATTCAAAACTGACTTGCATGAAACTTCCAAACAATCTTTTCAAAATGTTTAATTAAGAAACTTGAGTTTGATTTCCTTATTTCACCTTTTTGATTTCAACTTTTCTATCATGATTTTTGCTTGAGATGGCTACTCGTAATTTTTTATCAGACTTTAATAATTAGCCCTTCAAATACTTGTGGATCCCCATCTACAAGAAACTTTGTTCATATACAGGAATAAAATTTTTTAAACCAAATTTTACCACCATCCAAAAATGTGCAATGGTTGAAAAATCTGTTTTTTAAAAAAAGAGTATGGGACTTCCCTGGTGACATAGTGGTTAAGAATTGTGTGCCATTGCAGGGGACACAGGTTCAAGCCCTGGACCCGGAAGATCCCACGTGCCACGGGGCAACTAAGCCCGTGTGCCACAACTACTGAGCCTGCACTCTAGAGCCCGTGAACCACAAATACTGAGCCAGCATGCCACAACTACTGAAGCCCATGCACCTAGAGCCCCTGCTCTGCAACAAGAGAAGCCACCGCAATGAGAAGCCCACGCACCACAACGGAAGAAAAGCCCCCGCTCGCCACAACTAGAGAAAGCCCGTGTGCAGCAATGAAGACCCAACGCAACCAAAAATTAATTAATTAATTAATTAATTTTTAAAAAAGGAGTACCTTTTCCTTTTCTTTCATTCCTGTAAGTAATATTGAAATAGCTTATGAAATATTTTATATCCAATCAAATTAATTCTTTCTAAACAATTGAAAATAATGGTGAAGTTCTTATTTATAGACTGCACACATATTGTTGGAGCTGTCATCATTAGCTCAATTCAGCATTACTAAAAGTAAACAGCAGCTGCACAAAGGATAAAAGTCTTTGGTGTGAAATCAGAGGTTCAGGGCGGACCCTGATAGCTACACTAGTCAGAAGACCCCACCCCTGACCTGCTGCGCCCTCTTTAGGCTCATGGAACATGAACCCTTTCAGCAACTCAGACATGGCACGTGAGACAGCTGCTCAACGATAAGGCCCCTTCTTAGCAGTGGTCAGAGATTCCCAGTAGAATGGCAAATGCCCAGTTATGCCCACCACCTTTGCTACCTGTTTTAACTACTGGATTAACGATCAGACCCCCTCGCCAGGCAGTCCCCTGCAAGCCCTGGATGAGGTTGCTCGAGCTCAGTTTGCCAGAAAAAATGCAGGACACCCAGTTAAATTTCAATTTCAGATGAAGAACAAATCACTTTTTAAGAAAAACCATGTCCCAAACATTGCAGGGAACTTACTTGTACTAAAAATATATATTTGTTTTTTATATGAAATTCAAATTTAATTGGGTGTCATGTATTATTATTTGCTAAACCTGGCAACCCCACTTGAAATCCTGAAGACTCTGGTCACCCCAGGCCCACCCTGGCCTGGGATAGGCTAAGGAGATCAATATCTCTTCAAATACCTATAACTCATTTTCTCTGCATATCTTTCGGGAAATGCTGTTACTGGATTTGATATTGTTGATTCCTTCAGTTTTCCCTCAGAACTCATCTTTGCCTTTCTTGACACATCATTTTTTTTTTTTTAACTTCTAATATTTGACTAGTCTTTCTCTGGATTCTAATTCCTTCCTTTCCCCACTGTCTAAATAAGAGGTTAGTCAATGTTTCCTGTAAAGGGTAGATAGCAAATATTTTAGACGTTGAGGGCCACTCAGTGTCTGCTTTCGCAACTACTGGACTCTGTCCTTGTAGTGCAAATGCAGCACTGACAGTATGCAAATACAAGAGCACGGCTGTGTTCCAATAAAACTTTATTTACACGAAAAGGAGGTAAGCTACATATGACCCACAGGCTGTAGTGTGTCAATCCCTGCTCTAAATGCCGGTGTACTTGGATCTGTCCTTGTCTCTCTTCTATGTTCCCTCCTTTGTCAATCTCATCCAATTATGTGACTCACCTACCACTTATATTTCAGAGACACCCAAATCTGCACCTCAACCCCTGACTTCCCTCCCAGTCTACAGTCTTATATCCCAAAGCAAGTAAGACAATTCTTCCTTAATGTCCTATAGACACTTTAATTCATCAAGCCCAGCTTCTCGCTGAAAGAATCTCCTGTTCTTCCTCCATGTTCTATATTTCTGTCAGTGCAACTTTTATCCCTATGGCTAACCCAGCTCAAAACTTCCACAGGAGTTTGGTTTCTCCCTTCCCCCAGCTGCTCAAATTCTTCCAGTTGACGAGTTCTGTAAATTCAGTACATTAATGCCATACTTGGGTCTCCTTTCCTTTCCTACTACCAAGGGGAAGCCTTCTGTACCTCTCACCTAGCCCTTTATAATATGATCCAAATGACTGTTAGATACCAGCATCTGCCTTTTCCAACCAAATTTCTCCAATACTATCAGACTGCCTTTCTTTAGAGTGGCTCTGATTTTTCTTTTTTCGTCAAAACCTTTTGAAACCCTCCTAATGCTTTTGTATTAAAGTCCAGGTTCTTCTGCCTGACATCAAAGACCCTCTGGGAGCCAGCCTTGCACTAACGATCCAGCTGTTGAACTTTGTGCACCATTAACAGTAGTCAAATGGAACTACGTGCAATTCTTGAGCCACCCAAATACTTCCTAATCTGCTTAATTTTCCCATACTTGGGTTTTCCCCTGCCCTTCCCAACCCAGGGCCACCTAATTCCTATTCACAATGGAGGAGCTCAAATGGTGTCTTCTCCACGAAGCCATCCCTAACCTTCCAGCTAAAGAAATATTTCCATATTCAGTACTACTAACTACAGTTAGAGAGTGCCTCTCTCAGAGCTATTATCATTTTTTAACCTTGTATCACACTTAATTCCTGCCCTGTCTTCCCTTACACACTGCTTGAAACCTGGAAACAGATTCTCTGAATATTCTTTCTTTTCCTCAAGGCATTCAGTTGAAAAACTTCCAACCTTCCTCATTTTAGATATTAAACACATACTTGGAAGATGAATAAGAAACAGAAGATTGGTGTTCTATACACAGAAGAAAGACGATATGAATGTAAATGTGTGTGTGTGTGAGTGTACAGAGAGAGAAAGAGGCAGAGACTTTAGATCAGTGGTTATTTTTTTTTATTAGTGGTCAATTTAATTTTAACCCATTCTTCTTTTTGGCACCTTCCCTTCTTTACATTGGGGTGGAGGGGAGAGGGTCATGAGGTAAACATTATTTTAAATTCTAATCAGTAATGTGAAAATCATTCATAAAAAATACAAACTTACATCCCACTGGTGCCAGGAATTGTGCTGTTCTGTTCTGTTTGTATGTTTGCTTAGGATTTGTTTGCCTTGTTTTATTTAGTTTGAAGACTACAGTCTTTTTAAGATTATATAGAAAAGGATAAAAAAAAAAATTAAACCACTATGATTTATTGTTTTTCTTATGCCAGGCACTGTGTAAGTGACTGATGTGCTTTACCTCCTGAAATCCTTTCAACAAACCCCAGAGGTAGATGATGATCTTCCTTTACAAATAAGGAAACAGGCTCAGAAAGGTTCAAACAGCTATAAAGAGTAGAAATTCAACCTGGATCTGTCTTATTCAATAGCCTGTATTCTTACCTACTAAGACATAACTATGTCTTACTCACATTAAACATAACTATGAAGCTGAAAGTAAGGACTTGAGACTATTAGTTAAGGTGTGCTTTTTATTACATGTATATTAAGAAATGGAAAGCTGAGGTAAAGTAGCAGTCAGAGCCAGATCAGGAACTAGAAACCATACTAGTTATTTTAGCAAAGAGAATTTAATATAAGGAATTTTGACTAGGAATAAAGTGGTAACTAGATAACTAAAAAAAGATAAGAAGAGAATCCCAGCGTATCAAAGAAGTGGTGATTGAAAGAAGCACCTCATCCCTAGGGCCTGTGAGAAACAAAAGGAAGTTGAAAGTGTTGAAACTTAGAAGCCTAAAAAAAAGGACCTCGTGGAGCTGACAGTCAGATTCTGAAAAGGGGGTTCCTGTTGAGCTGGTGTTGAAAAAACAATTCCACATGGATTTGGCTGCATCTGTAAGAAGGAACTGCTGCTGCCAGGAAGAAGAGGCATTGCTGGGGAGATGCTCATAGGCATGGCAAGCAGACAGGAAGGAGCATATGCCTTCCTCCTCGTCCAGGCCCTCTAGCGCCCCCTATTGACAGAGCCTACATCGTAGCAGCTGGCAAAACAGAAGCCTAGCTTGCAGAGTTCCAGCCCCAGCAAAACAAAGAGATAGAGTATAGCAGGGTGGGCTTTCAAGTGAGAGGCAATAACTTAAGTGGCATAGGAAGAATACATAAGAAGAGGAATCTATTGAAATGTGGCACTTGTGAGCTTGAAAATGAAATCAAACAAGCCAAAGTAAGCAATACGGGACAGATCTCTTGCGTATTAAAAACAAAATTGTAAAGACTTCTAGGTGGGGACCTGAAAGCGAGTAAGAGAAAAAAAGATGCAAATAGATTTCTTGACTTCAAAAATCAAATAACAGCTCAAGAAAGCACCACCAAGACAAATTACCTGTGATCTTAAGGGGGAAAAAAAAAATAGCAAAATTGTCATAATTGGCAAAGTGTTGTTAATTCAAACCCCAAGGAATTCTAAAATGCCATTGCTTCACACTAGAGGTCACCCCCGGTAAGAAAATATAATCGTACCATCCTTTACTGTCCCCCTGTAGCTGTTACAACATTGGAGAGCTGCTCCTTATTGCAAAGAGATTGGATTTTTATGAGACTGACATACTAAGCAGCTTTCTAGTCAAGTAAAATACTGCATTAAACAGGATTCACTTTCTTACTTTAGTGAGAAACAGATATATTGACTGTATAATACAGGAGACAGTATTCATTACGTGCAATCACTGACCTATTTCTAAGGCACCAACTTTAATCAGAGGAAGGTCAACACTGTATCAAGAAACAATACTTTGTATACAACATAGAGACTGATACTAGTTTTTTTTTAATTGGGGAAAATACTGCCTCCTGTCAGCAGAAAGCAGGGATATAATGTAAAACAATTAGAGCAAATATTTTAACAAACTTACTAATTTTGGAGTTTATCGCGTTAAGGTATTTACAGCTTAGGAATTTGGAATGTCTTTATCATTTTATGGCAAATTATGATGATTCAAGGACATCTCCTAGAAATGACATCTGTTAGAATTCTTCATGGTGGAGGATCCTCTTTAAGTGCAGAATTCTAATTTTTTAAATCATTTTGAAAACACTAAAAATAAGCTGATCATTCTTTAACAAGCCTACACATTGATATAATGTGGGTTACTTTTATTATATCTCCATGTCAATGCTCCTTGGTGCTCCCAACCTTTAGTATCGACTAACTCATTTTTCTGTTGTTATTGTTTGTTTGGTGTTCCCTATCAATATTCTGGTCTTCAATATCATTCCCTGAAAATGTCAACACCTGACTTTTCCCTTTATATCCAACTCCAGTTGTCATTCTTGGAGACATCAATACCAACCCTGCTGTTTAAACCATCCAAGAGCCCAACTTCTCAAGTCCTTGGACGCCTCACCCGTTGTGGTCTTTTCCTATACCCCACACTTCAGCCACAACATCACATGGGCACATCCTTTTCCTTTTCGTCAAATAATCACACCACCTTTGAAACTTCTACTACCACTGCTTATCCTTCCAGGGCTCTTATGATTGATAGATACACATATATTATATTGCATTATATTATTACATATACTCTCATTTTACTATTCTTTAGCCTCATTAATATAATACATCCAATCCAGTGACTCTTCACTTTCTTTTTTTTTTTTTTTTTTACAAGCCATCACTTCTCATGTTGGTACCCTGTTGAGAGCCCATGATTTATCATTATAATCACTCACTTGCTACCTACTCAACTCTCTTGTCTACTTTCCCTCTATTATGTTCCTCTGGATAAATCCGAACCTTGTTTAAAACCAACTATCTCCCTAATCTATGCTTCTCTGTAAAGCTGAATGGTATCAGGGAAAAAACACAGAACCATACTGTCAGGTCTAAATTTGAAAATCATAACCAGAGTTAAATGGAAAACATAACCAGAGAGTCAAAAGGTCTCTAAACAAACCAAACATACTTCCAGGATATATTCACTCACCTACTTACCAAAATGGAGTTTTCATATATTCTCTCTCCTCAGACCTCCAGACACATATACACACATACTCTCAGCTAATGATGTTAACTCACATTTGACTGAGAAAATGAAGCAGCTAAAGAGAATCACTTTTTGTTACCTCACCAAGTCTGCCACCCCCCCTGGATCTCTTCCGCTCCACTTATGCCCCAGACCCCATCTTTTTTTCTACTTCTCATGTATTTGTTGATTTTCTGGTAATCAATTTCTCCCTCTCTACTGAATTGTTCCCATCAACATATACACCTTCTTAATTATGTCCCAGTGACATCTATTCCTGCACAACCTCCATCGAGCCCATGGTCCACCTCTAGTTTCTGGAGTACTTTTCTGCTCATTTGCATGGCAAAAAAATATTGAATGACTTATTTACTGGCCATGCCACCTCTTCACTCCCTCCAAGCCATCTCTTCTGAGCCCATTACCTTTCCCACACAACTGATTCTTCTGGTCAAGGTTACTGGGCATCACCACAAAAGTCCACCATGCTTCCAAATTTACTAGGCACTTCTATATTTGTTCATCTTACTCAAATTCTTGGCAAGATTAGACACTGGTGGCCATTCAATCCTCCTTAAAACACACCCTTAGTTTTTGTGACTCCACATTTTTCTGTTTCTCTTCCTTATACACTAATCACTTCCTCTTGTCTCTTTTTCGATCCCCTCCCTTCGGTCCAAACTTGAGAAGCTAGAGTGCTCCAGGGTTCCTCCAAGGCTCCACTGTTCTCCATCTCCAGTGTTTTCTTTGGCCAGTTTTGATATATTCCATGATTTTAAATACCCCGTGTGGGAGACTATCAAATTTGTATCCCCATCACACCTCTCCATTGAGCTCTGAAATCTAAACTGTAATTAACTGTAATTCTATGATTGGTATTTCCCCTTGAATAACTAATCTTATTAATCCTAAAATGGCCAAACAGAACCTTGATTTTTTTTGATTTTGTCCCCAGCGTACACCTTGGCACTCCCCCACCACCAATGTCTCCACCAAGCACCCTGTGCTCAGATACAACATTTAGCATCGCTTTGAGCCCTCTCTTCCCCTCATCCCTCCTCCCTCACATACAATCCTTTAAAGAGTTATGTCAGAATCATCTCCAAAATAGATTTTAAATCCATCCACTCCTTTTTCTCTCTCCTGCACCAGCCACTTTCAGCCGTGATCATCATCACCTGCATGATTGCTCTACTCTCCTTCAAAAGAAACCATCTCCGTGACTGTGGAAGCTTTGCTTCCACAAAAAAAAAATCTGAACTATGTTTTAAAAACAAAAGTCCTCTCATGTAACACAACACACCCCCAACACACAGATACGCACACACAAACACTTAAAGCCCATCACTTATCTCCCTGTGCACTTAGGACAAAATCTAAAGTCCTTACCACCACCTCCAAAAACCAATATGACATGACCCAGTTCCACCTTTCCAGCCTCAGGACCTACCACTGTCTCCCTAGCTCATTATACTCCAGCCCCAATAGCTTTGCTTTTACTCCTCAAACTCACAAAACTTTCTCTGCCTCGAGGCCTCTGCACTTGCTGTTACCTCTGCAGGGGAGACTCTGCTCCCAGGTCTGTGTGTGACTGGCTCCTTCTCATCACAGCTCAAACTCCATCTTCACAGAGGCCCCATCGGTCTGTCCCGTATCACCCTGCTTTAATTTCTTCATAGCATTGATCGCTCTCTGACACTCTCTTGCTCATTTTCTTGTGGTTTACTTGCTTTTTTTTTTCAATCTCTCAGCTCTCTCTAGGCCAGGGACCTTATGTATCTTTACATCGCTTTATCTAGAGCCTAAATTGTCTAGAGCATAGTAGACACTAAATAAAATATGTGCAGAAAGGAGGAAGATAGAAGGATGGAAGGAGGATGGAAGGAAGGAAAGATGGACGGGGGAAGGGTGGAAGGAAGAAAGGGAGGAAATAAATAGGGTTTAGTGATTTTCTCATAAAGGTAATGATACAACTGCTTGTACAGTTTCTCTAACATCTCTTTCCGGCTTCCCCAGCTAAACTTCATCTCTGCAAGTTTATGCCTGAAAAGTACAGAGTACAGCTTAGCTCAGAGGCATAGCTCTGTTAAGTAAAACTAATCTGACAGGATCAGACCACTGGGGTTTGGTCATTCACATTCTGGATGGCTGGAAATGATAATGTGCCAAACCTCCCTGGGTACTCAGTGAACCACACTCTCCACCATCTCCCTACACACTCCAGGCAATTACCCATCTGCTCTGCCTGGCTCACCCAGTCGTATTTGAAAGAGGTTTCTCAGCTCAAAGTGAATGGTGTGTGTCCGACTGAAAGGCAGCCTCCAGCAGCTGTTGCGTCCCAGGCCTACTTTCATCTGCAGCCACTCTCTCCAGACAGGAGTCAGAAGCCTCCCCAAAAGCAGCAGGACAGTCGAAGACAGAGGAAGAAAAGGGGAGCCCGAGGCAGGAGTCAGGAGACCTGGGTTCTGTCTCAACTTCACTGAGTGACTTGATACAGTCCCTACACCGCTCCAGGTTTCTGTTTCTCCGGCTGCAAAGTGTGGGGTTCATACTAGGTAATCTCTAGGAATTCCTTCCAGCTCTAAGATTCCAGACTTATAAACCTCCAAGTGGTAAGCATTTGCTGGGTTGCAAATTCTCCAACCCAATAAGCCAATCTCCAACCTGGGATGAGTGGCGATATATTACTAGCTCTTTAGGTTTTTTATATTTTCCCAGAACCTCATAATTACAAGGTTACCATCACCATACCCTTCTGACATAGATGGGTGACAAACTCTAATCACCCTGCTTTGCTGGAGGTGGAAGGAAGGCACAGAATGATTAAGTGACTCACCCTCTGTTTACCAAAAGCAGAGGACTGGCAGAGACTAGAAATGCATGAACTTTCAAGTTGTAGACCTGAGCTCAGGAAAGTAGGGCTCTGCTGGAGCATACAGACGCTTTGCTTTGTTCGTTTTTTTATTCTGGAATAGATGTAAAACACTCATGATTGCATTCTTTCTGAACGATTCACTGCTGTTAGTGCTAACGCAATTGGATAAAAGAGAGAAAGTTCTATTTACTTCAACAAACCACCTAAGAAAATTCTGTGTGGGCAGGCAACGAGGTACATGGGGAGAGCGTGGATTTTAAAGTAAGAGATACTCATCTTTGTTTTGTGAGCAAAGATTTTTCTAGGTATTAAGAAAGCACAGAAAGGATGAAGATGTATAAGAATCAGTTCCACTCACAGCTCCACAAGATACTTAATTCTCTGAGTCTCGGTCTTCTCCTGGGTACAATGTGATCTATAGACTTGTCCACAATGTTCTTGCAATGATGATATGTGATGAGAAATGGCAGTTACTCCCATTACGGCTCCTCAATTCATTAGCACCTTCCCCTCTTCTGCCTCCTCCCTCTAGAGGAAGGAAACAGGCATTCCCTACCCACACACTGCACCATCTACACCCAGAGCCCCCTGCTACTCACCATCATCCAGTGACCACAGGCTACTAAAGCAGGCGGCCCATTATCCATGGGGGTACAGGACCCCCGGGATCTCTAGTTCCAGCCTCACTAATGATATGGGTTTTTTTGTTTGTTTTTTTAAAAATATTTATTTATTTATTTTTGGCTGTGTTGGGTCTTCGTTTCTGTGCGAGGGCTTTCTCCAGTTGCGGCAAGCGGGGGCCACTCTTCATTGCGGTGCGCGGGCCTCTCACTATCGCAGCCTCTCCCGTTGCGGAGCACAGGCTCCAGACGCGCAGGCTCAGTAGTTGTGGCTCACGGGCCCAGTTGCTCCGCGGCATGTGGGATCTTCCCAGACCAGGGCTCGAACCCGTGTCCCCTGCATTGGCAGGCAGATTCTCAACCACTGCACCACCAGGGAAGCCCTAATGATATGTTGTATTGTAAGGAATGAACAACTCACGCTGTGTCTCCACCCATAACAGTAGGACTAATTAAATTGTCCCAGGGAATATTCTGGAAGGAAGGGTCTGTGAAAGGCTTATACACCCTTGGACATAAAATGTAGACTAAGTGCTATGATTTTTAGCGAGCTGTCTTTCATGTCACACACAAATCTCTCTAGTCCTCTGAATAAACACTTCAGCCTCCTTGTCCATCAGCTGGTCCCTGTCATGCCACCAGCAGGGTCAACCATAGAAGCCAGAAGATAAGAACAAAAGAGACCAAAAGTAGGGAAAGAAGGCAGTTTACCTACAAGGCAAACGTCTTATCTCAGCTTGTTTCCTTTTCTTACCCCTCAGAGATTTGGAGAATAATATTTTCCAACATCAGGCTTCTGTTTTTAACCAACATTTTTAAAAACAAGGGACTCAGAGTGACAAACAAGAGACAATTTTACACTGAGGTGGTCTGCTGGTGATGCAGAAGGAACTCCGGATGCCGAGATGGGAGATGTGCTTTCAGGTCTGCCTCCACTACCAGTGGGCTGTGTGATGATGGTAGGAGAGTACACTCCTTCAGTGGTAAGACTCAGTTTCCCCACCTCTGTGTAAGTCAGCTAAGATAAATCGTCCCCAATATGTTTACAGCACTAAACTCCTATGAATCCTGGAATAACGTACACAGAAGCTAACACACAGTATCCACACACGCCTTATATTGACAGTGTTAGGG
The DNA here is from genome assembly GCF_009873245.2 of Balaenoptera musculus. Taxonomy (NCBI): domain Eukaryota; kingdom Metazoa; phylum Chordata; class Mammalia; order Artiodactyla; family Balaenopteridae; genus Balaenoptera; species Balaenoptera musculus. The sequence continues at coordinate 77,042,080 of NC_045790.1, forward strand.
GCCCATAAGCCCAAGGATTTATTACTATCTTCATGGCTTCTGACAGGGCATTGTTCACTTCTTAGATGTAGGAATAAATTTTATCTCCCTGAGAGAAATATAAACTTATGCAAGAACAACATATTCCAACACAACTGTATCATTAACAAGTTTCCCAGGTATTTCAGATTACAAAAAGATCCAAAGACCATGTTTTGAAAACCTCTGGTCTAGACGTGCATATCCCATACTATTAAGCAGGAAGAGACGAAAGGCAAGAAAAGACGCTTTTAATATTTGAAAGAAACCAGTAATAAAATTGCCACTTAAATGTGATCATTCTCAAAGTGTAGAGGGAAATTTTTGAAAACACAGATTCCTGAGCTGTATTGCTTATCTATGAAATCAGATCTGTAGGAAGGGAGTATAAATGGCCCAGACACAGGTATATTTGCAGAACCCCTAAGGCCATGCTGCTGATGGCCCAGGTTTTGGAAACCACTGTTAGAAAGCAAAGCCTCAGCAGCCAAGTTTGGCAAGTATGTCAGTCCCCCTCCTCAGTGCCCAGCAGAAGTCATCTCTCCTCTTACTTGTGAACATCTGTGATAATCGTCGTGGAGAGCGGGCTTGTTTGTTAATGGGGGGAAGAAAAGCTATTTACCTAGTTTGCAAGCCAAGGGAGAGCTTAATTAGTGTCAGAGCAGATACCATTTCCTCCTCTCTCCTTGCCCTAGGAACTCATAGGGATGACGAGAGGATTTTTAATTAATGTTTGAAAAGCATTCTGAGATCCCTGGATGAGAGGCTGTGGAGAAGGGCACAACATGATTATTGTTGTTATTAATAGTAGTTGTATTAATAGAAATAATGAAGTTCTCTAAAGTGATTTTTTAGAAAATCTATGACATCCATCGCCGGTGTATTTTTGTGGCAAAACTTTTGGAGAGAATGAAAGAAAAAGGGAAAGAGATATAAAGAAAATTAAAAATGTTTTTTTTCCCTTTTTTTTTTTTTTTACCCATTAGAACTAGGTAAAACATTTTGAGGTTCTAGTATAAAAACCCTATGAAAAGTTCTTATACATTTCCAAGGTAAACTAAAATACAACTATTAATTTCTATGATACAGTGAAAGATTCTGGAGAAATACAGTTATGATGCAAAGAACTCAGGGCTGGGAAACAGATGTTTTGAATTTGGGGCTTATCATTTGCAATTTACTGACTTACCATTTACTAATTATTTAACCTTGCGCAAGTCACATTGTCTAAGTTTCTTTATTGGTAAAACTGGGAGATATTGAAATATGTTCTACCCAACTCACAGACTAATGAAGATGGATGGAAATGGAAATGATAAATGTGGGAAAATTTTATGCCTGTAAGTTATACAGATGTTACAGATGATGATAATGATAATGATGACAATGATTCCACTAAGAATCAAATTGTAAGATGTAGAAAGGAATGTACATTTCTTATGGATTTTTTAAATATATGTTTTGTGTTATGAAGTAAAACTATTCTACAAGGCTCACAATAAAAAGCAGCTTCCATTCCAGTCCTTATTCCAAGAGATGCTCCTTTTCAATTCTTCAGCTGTTTCTTTTGATGTTTATCTTTAGATTGCTAATTAATATGGTTGAACTGTTATATCTTGCTTTGTACAAATAGTTATTCATTTCCTATTATAATAGCTATATTAACTTTCTTATACTACCACCCTCACTTACCTCCCTCCTTTCTATGGATATAGTCAGATTTACCTTTGTTGAAACTAATATTTATGATTTACATCATTACTACTGCAAAAATATTGTTTATTTCTAACCAACTAGTATACTATTATTACATTTCCTCTCATGCAACTCCTTGTTTTTCTTAGGGTTATTAATTGCCTAACGTTTTTTTTTTATTTCCTTAGATTTCTATCTACTTCACACTCATTCTTTCCATATATTCTTGCAGAGCTTTTAACCTCTTCTTAACACTGCTATATTTTCTACATTGTCAAATGCATCAGATAATACAGTATTTTTTTTTTTCATAGACACTTCCCTCCTGGAGTCTCCAGTCTTCCTACTGTAATTGAACAATACCATGTCAGAGGCCACAAAAACAGTAATAAATCCTTAGACCTATGATCCCTCAACATTGTGAACATAAGGCATGTGTGGATTCTATGCATTAGCTCCTATGTATGTTGTTCCAGAATTCATAAGACTTTAGATCTAGTAAGCATACTGGGGACAATTTATTCCTAGCATACTCATAATATGGAGGTGGGGAAACTGAGACACAGAGAGTACATTCTCTGGAAGTGGAAGCAGACCTGAAATCACATATCTCAGCTTTAGTTTTGCTAGAAGTGACTGATCACCAATACTTCTATCATTTGTATTATAAATGACAAATATATTAAAAAGCTGCCACCAAGAATACTATACCTAGCAAAGCTGTCCTTCAGAAATGAAGAAGGGGGCTTCCCTGGTGGCACAGTGGTTGAGAATCTGCCTGCCAATGCAGGGGACACGGGTTTGAGCCCTGGTCTGGGAAGATCCCACATGCCGCGGAGCAACTAGGCCCGTGAGCCACAACTACTGAGCCTGCGCATCTGGAGCCTGTGGTCCGCAACAAAAGAGGCCACGACAGTGAGAGGCCCGTGCACCGCGATGAAGAGTGGCCCCCGCTTGCCACAACTAGAGAAAGCCCTTGCACAGAAACAAAGACCCAACACAGCCAAAAATAAATAAATAAATACATAAATTTAAGAAATGAAGGAGGAATAAAGATATTCCCAGACCAAAAAAAAAACCAAAAAAAGCTAATATCATTACCACTAGATCTGCCTTACAAGAAATGCTATCTAGAGATTATTATACTAAGTGAAGTAAGTCAGACAGAGAAAGACAAATATCATGTAATATCACTCATATGTGGAATCTAATTTTTTAAAATGAAACAGACAAAACAGAAACAGACTCACAGATATCAAAAACAAACTTATGGTTTACAAAACAGACTCACAGATATCAAAAACAAACTTATGGTTACCAAAGGGGAAAGGTGGGTGGTGGGGAAGGGACAAATCAGGAGCTTGGGATTAACATACACACACTACTATATATAAAATAGATAACCAACAAGGACCTACTGTATATCACAGGGAACTCTACTCAATATTCTGTAATAACCTACATGGGAAAAAAACCTGAAAAAAAATGAATATATGTACATGTATAACTGAATCACTTTGCTGTACACCTGAAACTAACACAACATTGTGAATCAACTATACTCCAATAAAATTTTTAAAAAAAGAAATGCTAAAAGGAGTTCAAGTTGAAATGAAAGAACACTAAGTAATAACATGAAAATATATAAAAGTATAAAAACTCATTGGTAAAGGTTAATATATAGTGAAGTTCACTATACCCTATTACTGTAATGGTGGTGTGTAAAGTGCTTTTATATTAGTATAAAAGTTAAAGAATATTAAAAATAACTATTGCTCCAATAATGTGTTAATTACACAACATAAAAAGAGGTAAAGTAAGACATTAATAGCATAAAATGTGGGTAAGGAGAAGTAAAAAGGTAGGGCTTTTGTATAAGATTGAAGGTCAGTTTTTATTAGCTTACCATAGACTGTTATATCTGTAAGCTGTTTTATGTAAGCCTCATGGTAACCAAAAACAAAAAAAACAAAAAACCCTAAAGTAGATACACAAAAGATAAAAAGAATGGAATTAAACCATACCACTAAAAAAAATAAATAAATCACAAGGGAAGACTGCAAGAGAGGAACAAAAAAACTAAACAGAAAACAACAAAATGGCAACAGTAATTTTTATCAAAAATTAGTAATATTTTTTAACTATCAAAAATTACTTTAAATGTAAATGGAATAAATTCTCCAATCAAAAGATATAGGGTGGCTGGATGAACTTTTTAAAAAGATTCAACAACATGCTGCCTTGTAAGAGATTCACTTTAACCTTAGAGACACACATAGGTTGAAAGTAAAGTGATGGAACAAAATATTCCATGCAAATGGTAACCAAAAGAGAGTAAGGGTGTCCATACATATATCAGATAAAAGAAACTTCCCATCAAAAATCAGTCACAAGAGACTAAGAAGAAGATCATTATATTGTGATGAAGGGGTCAATTCAAGAGGGCATAAAAATTATAAGTTTAAAGCAAATATTAGCCAAACAATAGACAACATTACTATAATAGTACAGAACTTCAGTACCCCACTTTCAACACTGAAAAGATCATCCAGACAGAAAACCATAAGGAAACATTGGACTTAAACTATACTTCATACCAAATGGGCCAAACAGACTTATAAAGAACCTTTCATCTAACAGAACCAGAACACACATTCTTCTCAAACTCATATGGAACATTCTCCAGAATAGATATGTTGGGACACAAAGCAAGCCTGAATACATTTAAGAAGATTGAGATCATATCAAATATCTTTTCTGACCAAAGTGGTATGAAACTACAAATCAATAACAGGAAAAAAACCTGGAAAATTCACAAATACAGAGAAATTAAACAACACACTCTTGAACAACCAATGGATCAAAGAAGAAATCAAGAGATATCAGAAAGTATTTTGAAACAAATGAAAATGAAAACCTATCATTCCAAAACATATGGGATGCAGCAAAACAGTTCTAAAAGGGAAGTTTACGGAGATAAATGCCTAAATTTAGAAGAAAGAAAGATCTCAAATAAACAACTTTACACTGCAAGGAATTTTTTTAAAAGAAAAATTAAGTCCAAAGTTAGCAGAAGTAAGGAAATAATAAAAATTAGAGCAGAAAAACAAATGAAATAGAGAGTAGAAAAACAATAGAAAAAAAAATCAATGAAACTGAGCTGTTTTTTGAAATAAAAAAATTGACAAAACTTTAGCTAGACTTAATCAAGAAAAAAAGAGAAAAGAATAAATGAAACTATAAATGAAAGAGGAGACATTACAATTGACACCACAGAAATACAAAGGATTAGAAGAGGTTACTATGAACAATTATACTCCAACAAGGTGGATAACCTAGAAGAAAATTAATAAGTATCTAGAAACATACAACCTATTAAGACAATGAGAAAGAAACAGAAAATCTGAACATACCAATAATGACTAAAGAGATTGAATCAGTAATCAAAAACTTCCAACAAAGAAAAACCCAGGACTAGATGGCTTCACTGGTGAATTCTACCAAACATTTAAAGCAGAATTAATGCCAATCCTTCTCAAACTCTTCCAAAAACTGAAAAGGAGTGAACACTTCCAAACTCATTTTACAAGGCCATCATTACTAACTATCATCATTACCTTACCAAAGCCAGGTAAGGACACAAGAGAAGAAAACTATAGTCAATATCCCCAATGAATATAGATGGAAAAATTCTCAGCAAAATACTAGCAAATCAAATTCAATATCATATTAAAAGGATCATACACCATGAACAAGTGCGGTTCAACACATGCAAATAAATAACATACACCACATTAATAGGATGAAGGATAAAATTCATATGATCCTCTCAATAGATGCAGAAAACATCAAATCTTTTCATGATTAAAGCTCTCAACAAATTGGATATAGAAGGAACATACTTCAACATAATAAAGGCTATATATGACAAACCCATAGATAATATCATATTCAATGGTGAAGAGTTGAAAGCTTTTCCTCTGAGACCAGGAACAAGACAAGGTGTCCACTCTCACCACTCTATTCAACATAGTAATGGAAATGTTAGCCAGAGTAATTAGGCAAGGAAAAAAAGGTATACAAATTAGAGAGGAAGAAGTAACACTGCATCTGTTTGCTAATGACATAATCTTATATATAGAAAACCCTAAAGATTCCACCAAAAACTGTTAGCACTAATAAACAAATTCAGTGAAGTTGCAGGATACAAAATCAACATACAAAAATCAGCTGAGAAAGAAATAATATCTGCAAGAGAAATAAAGAAAATGATCCCATTTACAACAGTTTCAAAAACAATAAAATATTAAGGAATATATTTAACCAAGGAGATGAAAGATATATCCACTGAAAACTATAAGACTCTGATGAAAGAAACTGAAGGCACAAACAGAATGATATCCCTTGTTCATGGATCAGAAGAATTAATATTGTTAAAATGTGCATATTACACAAAGCCATCTATAGATTCAATGCAATCCCTATCAAAATTCCAATGGTATTTTTCACAGAAATAGAAAAGACAATCCTAAAATTTGTACAGAACAATAAACGACCTCAAATAGACAAAGCAATCTTGAGAAGGAAGAACAAAGCTGAGAACATCACATTTCCTGCTTTCAAACTATACACCAAAACTATCATAATGAAACAGTATGGTAATGGCATGAAAACAGACACACAGACCAATGGAACAAAACTGAAAGCCCAGAACCAGGGACTTCTCTGGTGGTCCAGTGGTTAAGACTCCGCGCTCCCAATGCTGGGGGCCCGGATTTGATCCCTGGTCAGGGAACTAGATCCCGCATGCCACAATAAAGATCCCACATGCCACAACAAAGATCCCGCATGCCGCAACAAAGATCCCACATGCTGCAATGAAGAGCCAGTGCAGCCAAATAAATATTTTTTAAAAATAAAATAAAATAATTGGTGCTGGGAAAACCAAATATCCATATGCAAAAGAATAAAACTGGACCTTTGTCTTGCATGACTCACTAAAACTAACTCAAAATTAATTAAACACTTAAGACCTGATGTAAACTCCTAGAAGGAAGCACAGAGAAAAAGTTCCTTGACATTGGTCTTGGTAACAATTTTTTGTATCTGACAACAATGTTTTGTGTATGATACCAAAAGCACAAGCAACAAAAGCAAAAACAAACAGACGAGACTATATCAAACAAAGCAGCTTCTGCACAGCAGTAGAAATCAACAAAATGAAGAGGCAACCTATAGAATGGGAGAAAGTAGTAACAAACCATATATCTGATAAGGGGTTAATATTCAAAATGCATAAGAAACTCATAAAACTCAATAGCACACACACAAAAAATACAATCCAAATTAAAAGTGGGCAGAGGACCTGAAGACATACAAATGGCCAATAAGTATATGAAAAGATGCTCTACATCATTAATTACATGGAAATGCAAATCAAAGTCACAGTGATATATCACCTCACACCTGTCAGAATGGCTATTATCAAAATGACAAGCAGTAAGAAATGATAGCAAGGATGTGGAGAAAAGGGAACTCTGGGGTACTGTAGGAGGCAATGTTAATTGGTGCAGCCATTATGGAAAACAGTATGGTGGTTCCTCAAAAGATTAAAAATAGAACTGCCATATGATCCAAAGTCCTATTTTGGGGTATATTTCTGAAAGAAATGGAATTACAATCTCAAAGAGATATCTTCACTCCCATGTTCACTGCAGCATTATTCACAATAGCCAAGACATGGAAACAACCCAAAAGTCCATCAACAGATGAATGGATAAAGAAAATGTGGTATATATACATATACATATAAAGGAATATTATTCAGCCATAAGAAGGAAGGAAATCCTGCCATTTTTGGCAACATGGATGGACCTTGAGTGCATTATGCTATGTGACATAAGTCAGACAAAGAAAGAACAAATACTATATTAATCTTTAAAAGCTGAACTAATAGAAACAGAGAGTAGAATAGTGGTTGCCAGGGGCTTGGAGTTGGGGAAAATAGGGAGATGTTGGTCAAAAGGTATAAACTTCCAGTTATAGGATAAATAAGTTCTGGGGGCTCAAATGTAAAGCATGGTGACTATAATTAACAATACTGTATTATAATCTTGAAAACTGCTAAGAGAGTAAATCTTAAATGTTCTCACAACAAAAGAAAATGACAATTTTGTTAGGTGATACATGTGTTAACTAACCTTATTGTGGTAATTATTTTACAACATATGCATGTATCACGTTATTAGGCTATACACCTCAAACTCACAATGTTATATATGTATTATATCTCAATAAAGCTGGGAAATTTTATTACAAAGCTACAATAATCAAGACAATGTAGTGCTTACATAAGAATAAACATATATATCAATAAAATTGAGAGTACAGAAATAACTTCTTACATTTTTGCAAGGGTCAATTCAATGCATGGGGAGGGGTGGGAAAGGTGCTGAAATAACTGAATATCCACATGCAAAAGAGTAAAGTTGTACCCTGACCTCACAAAAGATATAAATATTAACTTAAAATGAATCATAGACTTAAATGGAATCTCTAAGGCTATAAAACTCTTAGTCAAAATCTTCAGAGTAAATCTCTTCAATCTTTGATTTGGCAATGGTTTCTTGGAAATGACACCAAAAGCACAAGCAGAAAAAGAAAAACAAATCGGACACTATCAAAATTAAAACGTTGTGTGCATCAAAGCACACTATCAATAGACTTATTGTGGTGATCATTTCTCAGTATACATAAATATTAAATCATTATGTTGTACACCTGAAACCAATATAATGTTATATCAGTTATACCTCAATTTTTTTTTAAAAAAAGCACACTGTCAAGGGAGTGAAAAGACATCCACAGAAAATGAGAAAATATTTACAAATCTTATATCTGATAAATGTCTTGAATGAAGAATATATAAAGGACTTGGAAATCCACCATTAAAAGACAAATAACCCAAGCAAAGGATCTGAATAACCATTTCTCCAAGAAGATATTCTCCCAAGGAATGTTCAACATCAGTAGGTGAAATACAAATCAAAACCATAGATACTACTTCATATCCACTGGGATTGCTTAAAAAAAAAAACACACAACCAATAACAAGTGCTGGCAAGGATGCAGAGAAATTGGAAGCTTCATGAATTGTTCATGGAATTGTAAAATGATGCAACCACTTTAGAAAACAGTTTGGCAGTTTCACAAAAAGTTAAACATAGTGTTTCCATATGACCCAGAATTCTATTCCTAGATACATGCCCAAGAGAAGTGAAAACACATGTCCACACAAAAACCTCTACACAAATGCTCATAGTAACATTATTCATAATAGCAAAAAAGTGAAAACCTTAATGCCGTCAACTGATGAATGCAAAAATAAATTATATCCATACAATGGAATATTATTCAGCCATACAAAGGAATAAAACATTGATATGTTATTATTCAGCCATTAAAAAGGAATAAAATGATATAAGCTATCAGTATTTCAATGATGAACACGAAATATACTACGCTAAGTGCAAGAAGCTAATCACAAAAGACCATATATTGTATGATTTCATTTTTATTAAGTGGCCAGAATGGTAAATCCATAGGGAGAGAAAGCAGTTAGTAGTTGTCAGAAGCTGGGGGAATGAGAGCATGGGGAGTTAGTACTAATGGAGTTTGATTTTGAGGTGATGTAAATGTTCTAGAATGAGACAGTGGTTACTCATAACCTGTGAGCACAGTAATAGACCATTAAATTGTACACTTAAAAAAAAGACCCTCACACAGCTTATCATATGCTATGACATATGTCAAAATCTACTCAGAAATTATGAAAAGATAGCAATATTCTGTGTCAGTAAAGATACATAATAATTACTCTGTGTAATAAAATTAGTTTCTTAATAACAGGTAAATTTGCTTTATTAAAATTACTATAGTAAACATCTTTTTAACCTAAAACACTATTGGTGCTGAATAAATTTGCCTTATTGAATGATATTTTGTTTCATTTTTACTATCTAGACCCCTTCAGAGAACATCTTTAGAAAAAAGAATTTTCACCCTTAGCTTATCCTTCTCAATTGTCTAAAACGTACGTGTATGTCTGTAAGACATGTATATCTGGAAAAGAACAAAAAAGGAGAGAGAAATTCACTTGATTGGTGTCACCATTTTTACCGTTTTTCAGGTGTTTACTGAACTAACCGGTTTGCTTGGGAGTTGTATGGATGTACCACTGAGTTGTAAAACAAAATGCAATTCTCAGACACAGGACTCCAGGACTTCCTTTCTCTCAAACAGTTCTACATCACAGAAGAACAAGGCTGAGGGCACAGTCTACATCTGGAGTTTCCTGCAGATATAATATATTCTAACTAACACTTTCATCAATAACTTTTTTACTCTCGATTATTGTCTAAATTCCAAAAGCAAAACTAGGCATATCAGCTTTCACTCAAAACCTTTGGGAATAAGTTTAGACTCATACTGCCAGAAAGAAGAAAAGAAGGAATGAATCGAAATTTGAGGCACAGTCACCACTGTAATCAGCATTCTTAAAACTAAATTATAAAACGGAAACAAACTTCACCAATGAAAGTAATAAGGAGAAAAATATTACTTATGGTCATCGAGTGGTTATCATTCTCAAATGTTGGCCCACTGAAATGGTGTCCAATATACACTGAGAATCTGGAGGGCTTTGGCTCCTCTAGCTTTTTAAAACGATGACATCATCTCACAAGGGACAAAAAGGAAATGCCACCCATTGAATTACAGCCTTTATTTAATATCCTAAAGCTAACTCAATATTACTGTGATCATTCTGTTGTAGCTACTAGTAATAACTTGCATTTTTACCATGCTGTGTTCAAAGCACTTATACATTTATTTAATTTTATTATCATAGTCATCATCTAAAGTCAGAAGAGATTAAATATTATTAGTATCATTTTCCAGATAAATCAATTGAAATACAGGTTTAACTTCTTGGCTTGACAACCTAGTTTTCACAGGCCCTTATACCTTTCCCTTCTCAAGACATTTCTTTGTAAAATACCACAAAAATATTTGGAACAGAAACCAGTGACTAATCTATTCCCTAATAAGCATTCACATATTTTTCGAACTAGCTCCTTAGAACAATTTATATCTTTTTTATAATTAACATTTTTTATAAATAACAAAGCAGAATGCAACAAAGTTTTAAGTCCAATTATATGCTACAACATACAGTCCCCTAAAGACTAAATACCTGACCTCCAGAGGAAGTTTAAAAGAGCCAGTCACCACCTACTGAAAGCATCTTCAATTTGTGTTTAAGCTTGTCTCTTAGCTAACACTGTCTTTGTGAGGCATTCTACACCAGAGATTATTTGCACATTTCCCCATGAAAAATGGGCCTAGGATATGACAAAATGGGATTGATGTCACATTTAATAAATTTATTAAGCAATTATTCTAAAAACTTTGGAGAATGAGAAGGTACTTCAAGACTCCTTTTAGGATAATTTTACTAAAGGAATAGATCAACAGTATTCATGCACAGCGTGTTTTTGCATTTATTATTATTCAGTAAATATTTATCATTAATTTCTAACTATGGGTCAGGTTTACTCTTGGCACTAACAATATAGTACTAAACAATAAGAAGGTCTTTGCCCTCAAGGAGCTTACATTACAGTAGATGGAAATGGAAAATAAACAAATTTAAAAGAATATTGGAGACTGGAAGCTTATACAGAGAGAACTAAAATGGGGCAGTGTAAGAGAATAATTGAGTAGATATTTTTGAATGGATATTTAAACTGATATTTAAATGACCAGGAGAAACAAATTGAGCACAGATATTGAAAGATCACCACAGGGTTCTAAAATGGAATGAGCTTGTAACTTTTCTAGAAATAGTCTTTGGGTTCTTTTTTTTTAATCTCCGCCCCCCACCATCTTTGTAAACTAATCCTTTGTTGAAAGCAATCTATGGCAAAGTTGTATAATTTTCTTTGGGAAATAAAAGATGGGTATGTATATGAGTTAAATTTTAAAAAAAAAAGGAAAGAGCTTAACTTGGCCAAAAAAAAAAAAGAGAGAGAGAATCCTACTGTGACTAACCTATAGTGGTTACCAGATGATGTTGGAGGGCTAGGCCACAGCCAGATTACATGGGATATTTTGGTAAACCAGAACAAGGGTTTGTTTGTATACTAATAGGAAAGATCAAGCATGTTGGGAATGGTGGGAGAAATGGATGACGGTAGACAGAGGAGTATCATAACTCAACAATATGATACTAGTTTTCCCTTGCCACGCTTATTTTATCCACTGTTTTGGGGGTGACTGAATTGAAGTAGAAGTATACTGACCACCCTATAACAGCGGCAAAGATTTCCAGTAAAGATAACTCCATTAGTTCTGACTTCGATGCAACCTCTCTGTTCCAAACAATGAGCAATAATACCGAAAGGTAAAAATAGAAATATGAAAAAGTTATAAATATCTCAAAATCAAGATAAACATCTCTTGAATGAAAAGTGGTCAGCCAGGCTGAAGCCATGAGCTGTAGACCTCTAAGTCTGAAAAAGAGAGTGACAGCATGCAGGGAGACAGAGACAGAAACCAGGCTATTACTTGAAGCAAAAGACTCTGGTGGGGCTATTTCCCTCTTGGCATAAAAGACTGAAATATATTCCCACCATGTGCCTAGAACAGTGGTTCTCCACTGGAGGTGCTTTTGTCTCCCAGGAAACATCTGGCAATGTCAGGAAGTATTTTGGTTGTCAGAACTGGGGATGTAAAGATGCTACTCACATCTAGTGCATAGAGGCTAGAGATTCTGTAAAACATTCTACAACACATACAGACACAAAAAGCCCCCCACAGAACAGAATTATCTGGTGCAAACTGTCAACAGTGCTAGCATGTAAATAGTGCAGTACTGAGTGCCAAGTCTCAACACTGAGAAACCATAGTCACTTAAAGCCTAGAGACATCAAAAACACAGGCCAAGTCTCTCAACCAAAAACTAAACTAAGCGCTCCACTGGCTCAGTGATTACACCTGTGAATTCACCAATACTGCTTAGAAGCAGGAGCCACAAAATGAATAATGAGACCTGCTTATGGACTGCAGTCCTAAAAGTCAATCATTAAACCCCTAGGCAGGGAAGAGTGGGAACAGAAAAGGAGTGTGAAGAAACATCAATTCAAAATTAAACTTTCAATCAAAACTCCAAAACGTGAAGAAACGCTAAGAAAAACAAACACAACCAACAATTAGAACATGAATGCACTTCAAATGTAATTATACAATCAACAGGAAAACATGATCTACTAAAATTGTCCAATTTCAAATTTCTTAATACAAGGAGACTACAAAGCAATGCCCACAAAGTTTGAAGAAAGAAAGTGTGACATAAGACATAACCAAACTCTGGTCCAAATATAAAGGCAAGAGAAAAATAATTTTTAAAATAAAAAATTAAAATATAGTTCTCAAGAGTTTTCTATAGAAATTACCAGAGAATGAACAAAGTACCTGTGGCACAAGAATGAATGTATAATGAATCCATTTTATCATAAAATTAAAATAATGTGGAGGCTATATAAAAGAGAATATAAATGGACAAAAAAGAGGTAAATAAAGCTGATGGGGAAGGGAAAATGAGAGGCAGTGAATATGCATGGACTTCTTCGTCTCTTATCACCAAGTATCAAAAGATATTCTACAGGTATAATAAATCAAGTAATCATGGCATAGATATATTTAAAGACATAAAGGTAACACTAATAAAAAATAACAGTCAACAAAAAATATCTCATGGCAAAATAGAAAGATGAAAACGGAGAAGTTAAAACTGTACTAATTCCATCATTGCTTGTACAAAGGAATCAACAGTACAGTTGTTTGTTCGCAAACTGGCCCCCATACACAGAGAAAGGCAAGGAGAAACCAAAGAAACAGGCCACGCCAGATTAGTAGGTGGCGGGTTAACTAAGCAAGGGAACTCACCAGGCTTGTCTGGGGCAGCTGCACGACGAGTATGAGACAGGCTGGGACCTGGGACCCTGTGCTGCAGTGCTTGCACCTGAACAGACATCTCCTCCAGCAACAGAATTCGAAGAAACTATAAGGAAGCAAATTTAACTGCACACACACGCAGGAGGGGCAAGTTATAAACAGTAAGATACAAAAAAGCCAAAAGCCGACTGCTGCTTCTGAGGCGGTGTCGGGAGCAAAAGCAGGGTACTGCGCATGATCCCGGCGCTCAGCACTGCCAATGGGGTGGGCAGACCACGTAAGCCACGCCTCCAGGCCGACCCACCCATCGCCCCGCCCTCACCCCATTTAATGAACCAGCTCGCCCACGCTACTCAAAGAGTGAGCAAGGGCACCTGTTAGTTGTTTTGCCCTCGTCCTGCACAACGGGCCCCAATAAAGCCTTGCCTGAACTCCTTGTCTGGCCTGTTATCAATTTCTATTGATTAAAGAGTCCAAGAACCCAGGTCGGTAACAAGTAGATACTCTACACCTGCCTACTAGAATCTTAAAAGTTTATACAGAGGGCTTAAAACGAGGTTTAAGTCACCTGCACAGTCCGGATCATCTCAACACATTGCTCTCTCAAGGCTGCCGCTTTGAAAACAGCTCCCACTGTGGGAACAGAGAGCAAGGTGTGCACTGCAAGGACAGGGGAGGGGGTGAGGAACCTCCCATTGCCCTGGTCCGGCTCTAGGGTCAACCAGCAGTCACATCCTCTTGATGACCTCCTATAACCACAGTTCATAAAAATAAAAAAGGAACTGCTAGGACTTCCCTGGTGGTGCAGTGGTTAAGAATTTGCCTGCCAATGCAGGGGACACAGGTTCGAGCCCTGGTCCGGGAAGATCCCACATGCCGTGGAGCAACTAAGCCCGTGCACCACAACTATTGAGCCTGCACTCTAGAGCCCACAAGCCACAACTACTGAAGCCCATGCGCCTAGAGCCCGTGCTCTGCAACAAGAGAAGCCACCGCAATGAGAAGTCCACACACCGCAACGAAGGGTAGCCCCCCACTCGCCGCAACTAGAGAAAAGCCCGCGCGCAGTAACGAAGACCCAATGCAGCCAAATATAAATAAATAAATAAATAATTTTTTTAAAAAAAGGAACTGCTAAAACAAAAGTATGGTCAGGGGCAGCACAGAGCGTGGGGACCTGGGTCTGCAGCCTGCACTCTGCCGAGTGGGTGCCTGCCTTGTCCTGCCCACCATGGCCCTGGGGGCTGCGGGTGGCTGATGTCTAAACGCTGTGCACTGCCATGCTCTGCTCTCCCTGCATAAATTCACAGACAGATGTGAGTGGGTACCAGCAGAAAACGGTGTTGGTACAGTGGGAATCAGCAATTTTGCACAGGAAGCTTCGGGAGGTGTTTACCATAGTCTGCCTGAAGTTGGGACAAAATTGAACAAACAAGAGGAGGTTGGTGCTTTGGAAAGTGTGAAAGCTGCTGGTGAACTCTATTCTCCTCTATCAGAAGTAACTGAAATGGATGAAGCTCTAGCAGAAAACCCAGGACTTGTCAACAAATCTTGTTAGGAAGATGGTTGGCTGATCAAGAGGACACTCAGTAATCCTTCAGAACTAGATGAACTAATGAGTGAAGAAGCATATGAGAAATACATAAAATCTATTGAGGAGTGAAAATGGAACCCCTAAATAAACTAGTTTGAAACTAAAAAGAAAAATCTGTGAAAATATTTATACATAGAAATATACAAATCATTATCGTGAAAAAGGGAATATACAAGTGTTGACTTGAAACAGATAGACTGCCAGATACTTCCCCAGCAACGATGGATTTATTCAGGATAGCAGAGAATTGCAATTCAGGGTCTGCAACCATGAGCAAATTCCCCACAGGACAAGGGAAGAAGAACACTTTTATAGAGGGGAAAAGGAAGTTGGGAGCATTATTCTTAACAGAGTCCATGGCTTTTCACTGGCTGAGTCCTTGCCCGGAAAGAAGGAGTCTGTCTTCTTCCTTTTGGGCTCTGCTATCAGTTCAGGCCCTGAGAGCTCCCCCTGATAGTCTCCCAACTCTATTTAATTGAGATTTCTGTTTATTAATTTTTACAGAAGGAATTAAACATAAGAGAATTAAGAACAAATATATGTCATATAAATAAACAACTATGTGTTTTGTACATATAGTATAAGAGTATGTCAAAAGAGGAAAGCAAGGCAAGATTCAGTTCACTGCAAAACTCAAAAGACACTGTCCTAATCTAGGCTTCCCTGAAAAAGTAGCCTGATCCAGGTGGTAAATTTGGGGACGTAATCACAAGGATCAGGAGTGGAGGACTGAGAAAGGTGAAATAGGAAAACAGTGTGTCATGAAGCTGATTATCCCTGGGGCACCTAGGCATGATCCCACTGGGAGCTCTGTGCAGCCACGTGAATATACTTCAAAATTGTCCACCCAAGAGATGGAAAAGGAGACTATCTACCCATTGTCCCCTGTCCCCATTAGTCATGAATTTTTGCCCATAATAACAGCTGAGCAGGTATATACAGATACATAGCTTCGTGTTACAGACAAGGTGAGTGCTCAGATTACACATACAGAGAGCCAGTTGCTGCAACTACAGCTGAAAAGTGAAACAACAGTGAAAAGTGGACCAAGAGAATGTGAGGTAGGGCAAACAACTTAGCAAACGCTTATTGGGTAAATGCACATAGAGGAAAATTTCAGACAAGGTTGGATTTAGAGCAAATATTATTTAAAGGGTACACTTCACAGGGAAGATCTAAAAATTACAAATATCTTTGTAATAAATAATACACAGCCATTTTCATAAAGCAACAGAAAACACAAGGAGAAAGACACAGAAGACAAGATTATAACAAAATTTTCAGGAATGACTCTGGAGTCCAAAAAGAAATCAAAGTGAAATAGGCAGAATATATTTTGAACATAACAATTAAATAGAAAAGAAGAGAGAAAGTGTAAGAGATACTCTTCAAAACAGTAACTGGCCCTGATGCCTTTATCAAGAAATTCTAGCACAGGGAGATCACCTCGGTGCTTTGTGACCCCCTAGAGGGGTGGGATAGGGAGGGTGGGAGGGAGGCACAAGAGGGAGGGGATATGGGGATATATGTACACATATAGCTGATTCACTTTGTTATACATTAGAAGCTAACACAACATTGTAAAGCAATTATACTCCAATGAAGATGTAAAAAAAAAGAAATTAACACAACATTGTGAATCAACTATACTCGAACAAAATTTTAAAAAAAAGAAATTCTACCAAACCTTTTCTCAATTGACATATAATTGACCTATAACATTATATTAGTTTCAAGTGTAAAACATAATTCAATATTTGTATATATTGCAAAATGATCACCATAATAAATCTAGTTAACACCCATCACCACATAAAGTTACAATTTTTTTCTTGTGAACTTGTAAGATCTACTCTCTCAGCAATTTTTAAATACAATATTATTAACTATAGTCACTATGCTGTACATTACCTCCCCATGACTTATTTATCAAGAAACAGATAGCTCCAGTACTATTTCAACTCTTCCAGAAAATAAATTGTAAAAGGAAGTCACCCAGATAAGTTTCATGAAGCAAGTATAACAATGGTACCAAACCTGACAAAGATAGCAACCACAAAAAAGCAAACTATAAACCAATTTCATTTACAAATATTGATGCAAATATCAAAAAAAATTAGCAAGTAGAATGCATCAGGATTTTTAAAAATAATAAACCATGCAGGGAGAGACAAAAAATAGGAGTATGGGATTAACAGATACACACTACTATATATAAAATAAACAACAAAGACCTACTATATAGCACAGGAAACTATATTCAATATCTTGTAATAACCTATAATGGAAAAGAATCTGAAAAAAAAATGTGTGTGTGTGTGTGTGTGTGTGTGTGTGTAATCAAATCACTTGGCTATATAGCTGAAACTAACACAATATTGTAAATCAATTACACGAAAACTTAAAAAACAAATAAATAAACCATGATAATATGTTTTATTCAAAGAATGCAAGAATAGTTTAATACTAGGAAATCTGCATATAATTCACCATATTAACAGCTCATAAATAGAAAAATCATACAACAACTACATAGTTGCCGAAAAGGCATTACAAAATTTAACAACTATTCTTCGTAAGAATTTTTTTAAAAAAATAGGTTCTTCTGTGTACGATAGGGAAACACAGCTGGAAAATTTCTCATTAAAGTCCAAGAGCAAGACAAGATGTCTCTTTTCTCCATTAATATTTAATATTATTCTATAAGAAGTAGCCAAAGAAAGAAATGAGGTATAAAAACAGGAAAAACAAAGGTAAGATTTACCATTATTTGAATGAATTAACTATTTACAATAGTAATAATAATAATAATTATTATTATTATTATTATTTAGGAACCCCCAAAAGAATCAAGTGAAAAGCCATTTCAAATAGTAACGTGAATTACTAATTTCATTAAGTAAAAAATAATATACAGAAATCGTAAGTTTTCACATATAAAAACAAGTTAGCAGACATAATGGAAGAAAAATAAGTAGCATTCAAAAAGATAAAATACATAGAAAATGAATTTATAAGAAATGAATACAGTTCATAGGGAGAAATCTTTCAAATGGTACTAAGCAATCCCAAAAAGACAAATACCATATAGAATCATGTTCTTGAATATGTATTAAGAGGATATCAATTTTACCTATATTGATCTATATTTAATGAAATTCCCCCCTAACAATACTCACAGTTTATTTTTAACATGTTGATTCTGATACTCATACTGAAAACATTAATAAGCAAGGAAACCTAGGAAAAGTCTGAAAGAGTAATGAAAGAGAAACTGCACTACCATATGCTAAAATTTATAAAATTACAGAACTTAGCATGAGTAGACAGATCATTCAAACAGAATTGAAAGTTCAGAATTGGACCTAAATATAATCTAGTATATGATAAATGTAGCATTTCATTTCAGTGGGAAAAAGGTAGATTATTCAATACATTGTTTTGAGATACCTGGGTTGCCTACCTGGATTCCTACCTTTCACTTATACAAAAAAAAAAAATATATATATATAGATAGATAGATAGATAGATAGAGCTATATATATACACACATATGTGTATCAGATAGATCAAATATTCAAATTATCAACTTTGTATACAGGTACTACATGTAATTATTAGAGAACTTTTTCTATATAATTTTGGAAGAAGGTCTTTCTAGGCAGGACACAAAGCTCAGAGCTCTAAATGTAAAAATCAATAAATTTGATTAATAATTCGATTTAACTGTCTACTTGGCAAAAAGAAATCATGAATTATATCCAAAAAGGAAGTACATATTGAAAGAAATATTTGATATTCATTATATAAAGCCCTAATTTCTAATTACTTGACATACTTTGAATGCCTAAAATTCCATAAGAAAATGATAAAAAAAATACAAAGAATTTAAACAGATAAGACATAAAAATAACTCTTAAATATATGAAAATTTTTTCAACCCCACTGAAGGGGTTGAAAAATTTCAACCCCACTGAAGGGGATGAGAATGTGCCACTTTGGCATGTTGATTATTTGAGCTGAAGGCAATTGAGATACAGCAGACACAGGAAGAGTTTTCTGCCGTCTCCCTATCTGCCTAAAAGGTACATCTCCTGTAAGAAAGGTATCCTCCCTGTACCAGGAAGAGGTGAGCCCTCTTATCACCAGAGAAAAGGAGTCAATACTGAGATGAGTCTACACAAATAAATCTTACCAAAATAACCCTTATCTTCAATATATTTTCCTCCTATTTCCTCACATATTCCTTATTCACTCTTCTACAATTTATTGGCCCTAGAAACCCAAACCTCCTTTCTTTTGTCAAGTTACTTCTCCACAATTCATTATTCTTTCTTAAAATGGTATATAAGCTCCCAAATCTAACTGCTTCCTTGGGTTTTCACTTCTTTTCTATGAAGTCTCCATGCACATAAAAATATTAAAGTCAATAAAAATTGTATGCCTTTTCTCCTGTTATTCTGGTTTTTGTCAATTTAATTTGCAGACCTCAGTTACTCAATGTAAGAGAGTAGAGAAATAGTTTCTCCTCCTTACACCACTCACAAGAAAAAAAAAATTGCAAAAATACCATTTTTACTTATATTGATCAAGATAAAAATAACTTTGATAATACACTGAATTAGTGAAAAAGTACAAAGCAGGTAGATCCAGTTGGAAATAACTTCAATAAAAACACAGGACCATCTCTCTTGAAATTAAAAATGAACATGATACAAATGAAATTATGTACAAAACAGAAACAGACTCACAGATATTGAAAACAAACTTATGGTTACCAAAGGGGAAAGGGTGGGTGGAGGGATAAATTTGGAATAAGGGATTAACAGATACACACTACTATATATAAAACAGATAAACAACAAGGACCTACTGCATAGCACAGGGAACAGTATTCCATATCTTATAATAACCTATAATGGAAAAGAATCTGTAAAAGATAGGTAGATATGTATAACTGAATCACTTTGCTGTACACCTGAAACATTTTAAACCAACTATACTTCAATAAAAAAAAAAATTTTAAATAAACACACTCATTTTCCCAGCAATGCTACTCTTAGAAATTGCTCCTACAAATAAACATGTACATATTTAAATTAATCATTTATGAGAATATTCATTGAAGTATTGTTTGTAACACAAAAATGTTTAGTAGGGAGAAAGCTAAATAAATAATGGGAAAACTCTTCATACAATGGGATTAGACGCAGTCATTTAAAAAAGTTATTAAGCTCAAAACTGACTGATAAGGCGTGATTCTTAGGATACATTTTAAGTGAAAAAAAATCAAGATTGTGTGTAAAGAAAAAACGGAATATATACATGTGTGCTCATATATGCATAGGCACAGTATCAATATATCCCTGGAAGGGTCCACTACAACTAGTAAAAGTGGTTGCTGCCATTGAGGAAACCGAGTACCTGGGGGATAAGGTAAGATATTTTGAATTTTGAATTATGCATTTCCTATTCAGAAAATAAAATTTAGAATATACCACATATGCTAACGTGTATTGTAAATCTTTAGGTGGGGTTTCTGAAATGTATTGAACCACAGAGCCATTTTTTAGTGAATATATAGTGGAAACCGTCACCTCTTTTCAACGTCTTCTGCAGTAAGAAATGATCTTTCCTTTCTTTTTGCAGTCATCATATGGTACGCGCTGTGGCAGCACTTAGAAAGTAAGACTTGGATTATACTCACCTACACTCGTGTTTGCTCCACCCCCTTTAGATCACAAGGTCCTTGAAGTCATTCCTTGTTCCTTATTCATCTTATTCATTACCAGCATTCATCATAGTGCCAACATACAGGAATTTGTTGAAGTGACACATCCCTTACCCTTATGTTTTGCATTGGAAGGAACACTCCTGGGAGAGGGCACGGGGGTGGCAGAAACAGGGACATATGGCATGGCTCAGTTAGGCATGGGTTGCCCATTCATCCAGAAGAAATCTGACTGCCCAGTCCCCTTGGTTACCCTGACTGGTCACTTGACTATTCAGCAGCCCTTGTTATTGTAATCCCTCAGATGGCCATCTGCTCTGCTCCGTGGGAGAGCCGGCCCCAGGGAGAAGTGCTCAGCTGCCCTGCATCCTCAAATCAGGTCAATTACACCACTGCTGCTTAATTGCTCATGACGGCTTGGCTATTGTGTATGAAGCATCAGTAATTTCCAGTTCATTGTGGCTAAAGAAGGTTTCAACCTGTCCCCCAGGGTCCCTGGCACCACTCAGCCTGTACCTGTTGCACAGTATGTTGGGTTCCATTTCACACCCTATCAGCCACTGAATTTCAAGCTAAAGTCTAGGGTAAAATAAAACCACACCACAAAGGACAGGGCAAGAAGAATGTCTTGTAAAGACAGTGATTCATTTTCAGTGAAAAGGAGCAGGGAGATTCATTTTCAGTGAAAAGGAGCAGGGAGAGCATAACCCTAACAACAGCCCTAATTAGTCCTTTGAGCAGCAAGTAGCCTGCAGCACTGAGCACAGGTGGTGGTGGTGGTGATGGGGGTTACTGCTGTTTCATCTGAGGAATGACTGGTCCCACAGGTGATTGAGGTGAATAACTTACTGGGCCAAATTTAGGGGTTTTCATAAAGTTTCAGATAAGTGAAACTATCCTTCCAAAACTTCTCATTTGAGAAACTCTTGTGCTCATTTATCATCTTGCCCTGGTATAAATGAATAATCTTGCAAACTCACTACACTGTGAACAGTTGGGTTCCTTTCATCTGATAGTGAACAAAGAAAAAGTTGATGGAAACTTCCCAACTAGCACATTTGAAAAGACTGGATTTGTAACAAAAAAACAAACTCTTCTAGCTGTTAGTGATACTAAGAAATTTAAAAGTTAAGTTTCTCATTTCTCTCGTGTTCTCCTCTCTCTCTCCATTTGATTATATATAATATTCAGAAATAACTGCATACTAGAATATATCTCCAAGGTCACGGATTCATTGATACCGTATTTGATAAAGATACTAACAAAGAGTGGATGTCCTGTCAACTTTACTTTCTCAGTTTTCAGACAACTGTACTTGGAGTTCAGATTTATATAGATGCTGCTTCCAACATGGCATCACACTAAGCCAAAATGCCAGCCTTTTGCTGTCAACTCACAATATTGTAGCTAACTATTTTAAATCCAACATTCTTTCTTGGAATTATTTCAAGGAGTTATCCAACTAAAAGTAAACTTCAAGAATATCTTGCCAAAAAAAACCTTCCCTTTCAAACTAAGGAATCCAGATAGGTTAGATGTATTTCCAAGTCACATGGCTAAACAGTGGTGATCACAGATCCAGTACCCAGGTCTCCTGCATCCTAGGGAGGCACCTGTGGGCCTCATGGAGCGTCCACTTGCCTAAGAGATCCTCCCTCCTTCTCTCTCTCTACACAAGCACACATGCAGGATATTTTAGTATTTTCCTTACCGAATGAAACTGTGCCACTTGAATTAAAATAATCAAAATCAGGTCCTTCTTTTCTTTTCTCCTGAATGTCACTTGGAGACTATAATAGAATGTGATAACTTTGAAAAGTATTTCATTCAAAGGAATTGTGAAAACCCACTTCCCAGTTCTTAACATATGAAATGCCATCTAGGGTTAAAACATGTTTTGCAGAAAATTCAGATGAGAACTGTAGAATCATTGGCTTATAAAGGCTAAATGCCCCCCATTAAAGGTGAGATTACATTTAAATTATCCTCTGCAGAAAGAAAGTTAGCATATCCTGATGGATATTCAGAAAGAAGAGCCCACAACACCTCCTGGTGACCCGTCTCCCCAGTAATGTTGCAGAGAGAATTCAGGGCTAGAAGTCAGAAGACTGAGTTTTAGTCAGACTTGCTCCTCACTTGCTCCTCAGTTGAAGAGTGGCCCTGAACAAAGAGCCTTTCCAGCCCTCATCTGTCAAGGAGGGCAGGTCCTTCCAAATTCTGCCTCTCTGAGTCATTTGGTTGCATGGCCATTACTCCTTCACCTAATTTTTTTATGATGCTTTTAGCACTCTTACACAGAGAGTAGGTACATGTCCAAATAAATAAATAAAGGCTGTAGGTTGTGACACTAAAGTAAGGAATGGGTCATGTATCGTTTGTCTGTTTTTTAATTTTTATTTATTATTTATTTTTGGCTGTGTTGGGTCTTCGTTT
Source organism: Balaenoptera musculus (assembly GCF_009873245.2). Classification (NCBI taxonomy): domain Eukaryota; kingdom Metazoa; phylum Chordata; class Mammalia; order Artiodactyla; family Balaenopteridae; genus Balaenoptera; species Balaenoptera musculus. Next base: position 77,065,566 of record NC_045790.1, read on the forward strand.
CTGTGCGAGGGCTTTCTCTAGTTGCGGCAGGCGGGGGCCACTCTTCATCGCGGTGCGTGGGCCTCTCACTATCGCGGCCTCTCTTGTTGCAGAGCACAGGCTCCAGACGCGCAGGCTCAGTAGTTGTGGCTCACGGGCCCAGCTGCTCCGCGGCATGTGGGATCTTCCCAGACCAGGGCTCGAACCTCTGTCCCCTGCATTGGCAGGCAGATTCTCAACCACTGCGCCACAAGGGAAGCCCTATTGTTTGTTTTTTAAAAAAAATCATTCCAGGGACTTCCCTGGCGGTCCAGTGGTTGAGACTCCTCACTACCAATGCAGGGGGCACGGGTTCAATCCCTGGTCAGGGAACTGAGATCCCACAGGCTGCACAGCATGGCCAAAAAAATAAATAAATTTTTAAAAATAAAAATTAAAAAAATTAAAAAATCATTCCAGCAGTTATCTTCAAGATGAGCATTCCCCCTTTTTAAGCAATTATCTTAAGAAGATATTTGGCCTCAAGTCAGTTTATATGGCACACACAAAATTTCACACCATTACCTTAGAACCTCCTTTCATTTTTTTAAGAGTAATGGTTTTGTCTACATCACTCAATTTATTTGCCAGATTGACCACAGATAACTTATGATCATTCCTCCAAATCAGAATACCACGAAGGATGAAGGTGTGCCATCACTGGAGGTACAACAAATAGTGGCCTCAGTCTTCAAATACAGTCATAAAAGGACAGAAGAAATTCTTTAAGTAATAGTAGCAAGAGCTGAAGAGGAATATAGCCTCCCAGGGAAAGGATGCTGAAAGGAACCTCACTCACTTGAATGTCTGAATATTAATATGCTTTAAAAATCAGTAACATGGCACAGAATAGAAAGCTCAGGAATAAACCCTCACATATGAAGGGCTTCAGAACATGCCACCCCAAAATATGCCACTTCGGCATACTGATTACTTTGAGTGGAAGGTGCTTGAGAAGCAGCGGAGGCAAGAAGGGCTCTCTGACCTCCCCCTTTCTACCTAAAAGCAGATCATAAAATTTCCCATGAGAAAGGTACTGTCTCTGTACCAGGAAGAGAAGGATGTGCTTATTACCAGAGAATGAAAGCCAATGCTGAAATGGACGTGTATGAAAAACTAATCTTCCATTAGTTTCCCCATATATTTCCTAGTCACTGTCTCACAATTTACTGCCCATAACTCAAATCCCTTTGTCTTGTCACATCCCCACAATTTATTGCTCTTTATTTTTAAAAGTATATATAAGCTTTAGACCTAACAGCTTCTTTGGGTCTTCCTTTTCCTTTTAAAGACACCCATTACACATAAAAACATTCAATAAAATGTGTATGCTTTTCTCCTATGAATCTGTCTTATGTCAGTTTAATTCTTAGGCACAGCCACAGAACCTAATAGGGTAGAATAAAATTCTTCCTCCCCTACACATATATGGCCAAGTGATTTTCAACAAGGATACCAACACAAATGGGAAATGGACGGTTTTTCCAACAAATAGTGCTGGGAAAAATGGATATCCACGTGCAAGAGAATGAAATTAGATCTTTTCTTTACCATATGCAAAATTTAACTCAAAATGGATCAAAGACCTAAATGTAAGAGAAAAAAACTCATACAACTCCCAAAAGAAACCATAAGGAAAAAGCACGACATTGGATTTGGCAATGGTTTCTTAGATATGACACCAAAATCACAGGCAACACAAGAAAAAAATAGAAAAACTGAACTTAGCCAAAATTAAAAACATCTGTGCATCAAAGGACACTATCAAGAGAGTGAATAGGCAACCCACAGAATGGGAGAAAATATTTGCTAATCATATATTTGATAAGGAGTTACTATCCAGATTATATAAAGAACTCCTACAACTTAACAACAAGAAAATCAAACAACCTGATTTTAAAAATTGGCAATGGACTTGAATAGACATTTCTCTAAAGAAGATATACAAGTAGCCAATAAACACATGAAAAGATGCTCAACATTACTAATCATTAGGGAAATGAAAATCAAAACCACAATGAGATACCACGTCACACCCATTAAAATGGCTATTATCAAAAAAAAACAGAAAATAACAAGTGTTAGTGAGGGTGTAGAGGAATCAGAATGCTTGGGCATTGCTGGTGGGAATGTAAACTGGTGCAGCTATTTTGGCAAACAGTATGATGGTTTCTCAAAAAGTTAAACACAGAATTACCATGTAAACCAACAACTTCACTTCTGGGTATACACTCAAGAAAACTGAAAGCAGAGACTCAGACATTTATACACCAATATTCACAGCAGCATTATTCACAATAATCGAAAAGTAGAAATAATACAAATGTCCATCAATAGATGGATAAATAAAATGTGGTATATACGTGCAGTGGAATATCATTCAGCCTTGAAAAGGAATGAAATTCCAATACAGGCTGCACCTAATAAACAGTATGCTAAGTGAAATAAGCCAGACATAAAAGGACAGATGTTGTATGATTTCACTTATATGAGGTACATAGAGTAGTCAAATTCATAGAGATACAAAGTAGAATAGTGGATACCAGGGGTTGAGAGAAGGAAAGAATGGGAAGTTATTGTTTAATGAGTAGAGAGTTTCAGCTTCAGAATGATGAAAAAGTTCTAGAGATGGATACTGATAATGACTACACAACAACGTCAATGTACTTAATGCTACTAACTTGCATACTAAAAATGGTTAAAATAGTAAATCTTGGGCTTCCCTGGTGGCGCAGTGGTAGAGAATCTGCCTGCCAATGCAGGGGACACGGGTTCGAGCCCTGGTCTGGGAAGATCCTACATGCCGCAGAGCAGCTGGGCCTGTGAGCCACAATTACTGAGCCTGCACGTCTGGAGCCTGTGCTCCCCAACAAGAGAGGCCACGATAATGAGAGGCCCGCGCACCGCGATGAAGAGTGGCCCCCGCTTGCCACAACTAGAGAAAGCCCTCGCGCAGAAACGAAGACCCAACACAGCCATAAATAAATACATAAATAAATAAAGCATGACACAAATTAAGCAATGTGAATACCATCAAGCTTTTAAAAAAAAAAAAGAAAGCCTTCAGCAACTCCTTCAGAAGAGGGACAAAGTGAACCTTAACTAGAGCAGTAGAATGAAAAAAAAAAAAAAGTGTCAGAAGAGAGGCAGGAGGCACTTAAAAAAAAAAAAAAGTAAATCTTATGTCTATTTCACCACTAAAATCACTAGCATGACTTTGAGGTACATGTCTACTGTAGAGGTGGCCCAAATCACCCATCAAGAAAGAACTTGCTATTCAGCTGCAAGGAGTGCAGGTGATTGAGAGCCTCCAGCTGTTAACACCTTCAGGAGGCATCTCAGCTTTCAAACTGAGACCACACTCTCCCCAGACAACCTCCAGCCAATGACTAAGCAAGCAGGGCTGCAGGACCTGGCAATTTCTGCCCAACACAGGAGTCCTTATGGGTAATCTTAGCTCTAGAGCTCCTGTAGGGTTGGCTATTTTTTTTTTTAACATCTTTATTGGAGTATAATTGCTTTACAATGTTGTGTTAGTTTCTGCTGTATAACAAAGAGAATCAGCTATATGTATACATATATCCCCAGATCCTCTCCCTCTTGCGTCTCCCTCCCACCCTCCCTATCCCATCCCTCTAGGTTTGTCAGACCTGCAACATGGTCTGTAGGTTTTCCCTGCCCAATCCTGCTTTGTCCCCTTTTTTCTATTTCACAGTCACTAATCCCCAATAAACCTCCTGCCCTCCTAACTCAGTCTCAGTGTCTGATTCCTGGAGGATCTGAATGTCAGAGCTGTTACCAGGAGTGACCCCAGAAAGCTGGCAGTAACCTGGGATTTGGGGAACAGATCACTCACTGTCCAGCTGACAATGAGGACTTCATCCCAGGTGGCATGTGGGACACAAATAGTTCGCGGCATTACGTGGAGGTCCAGTTGCTAAAACTTTCACTGGTGGTAACTTGAGAGAATGTTCTGGTGGAGCAAAATACTCTGATGAAATGAAGCATAAATAATGATGTAGGAAGTTGTTCGTTATCTCCTATTTAATAAAAATTTCAGGTTATAAACTGGATTATCCCATAATTATTTTTAAAAGTATATACATGCATATTCATAAATGCCATAAAAAATATACCAAAAGAGTAATAATTGTTATATCTTAGTGTGATTATGAGTTTATTTTTTTCTTCTACTATAAATTGTATTATTAGTAAAATGATAAAAATGCCTTCAGGTTTTTAAAAAGAAAAAGAAACTTCATGATCCAAACCAGTTGTTATAGCACTTTAGAGAATAGAAAATGTGTCTATTGCCCCCATTATCTACTCTCAAAGAGATATTTAAATGTAGTATCTCATATCAGCAAAGTGAATTTTTAATATTAAAAAAAAGTAAGACAGTGAATTATCGAATTTGAAAATTGGGTATTGAGTGTTCAGAAGTGCTGTTTAGGAATAAAGACACAGATGTAGAGAATGGACTTGAGAACACGGGGAGGGGGAAGGGTAAGCTGGGATGAAGTGAGAGAGTAGCATGGACATATATACACTACCAAATGTGAAATAGATAGCTAGTGGGAAGCACCTGCATAGCACAGGGAGATCAGCTCGTGCTTTGTGACCACCTAGAGGGGTGGGATAGGGAGGGTAGGGAGGGAGATGCAAGAGGGAGGAGATATGGGGATATATACATATGTATACATATAGCTGATTCACTTTGTTATACAGCAGAAACTAACACAACAATGTAAAGCAATTATACTCCAATAAAGATGTTAAAAAAAAAAAAAGTGCTGTTTAGAACAAAGAACCAGCCTCCTTCATCTAGTAATTATATTATTTGTTCTCATAGTGGTAACTCTCAATATTTTTCTCAATATTACTCCTATATGAAACAGAAAAAATGTCCCTAGTAGGTAACCAAAAATTTGTGGTTGTTATTTCCATTTAAAAATGGCACCTAGCAGATCTTGACATCGCTTCCTCTGAGTTAGATGCTAAGGTATCTATGTAGAAAAAGGGACTACTTAAAACAAAATAAAATGTTAATTATATCTTCATGGTGTTGTTTAACATGTTCCCATATCCCCTGTGTTTCTAGAAAGCTAGTAATTGGATCTCGAGGCTTGAGCATATTCAAGTTGAATATTTTTAGTAAGAATACTTCAAAGTTGCATTGTAGATTTGATTTGCATTTCTCTAATAACTAGCAATGTTGAGCATCTTTTCATGTGCCTGTTAGCTGCCTGTATGTCTTCTTTGGAAAAATGTATATTCAGGTCTATAATGAGATACCACCTCACACCTGTCAGAATGGCTATCATCAAAAAATCTACAAATAACAAATGTTGGCAAGGATGTGGAGAAAAGGGAACCCTTGTACACTGTTGGTGGGATTGTAAATTGGTGCAGCTACTATGGAAAACAGTATGGAGGTTCCTCAAAAAACTAAAAATAGAACTACCATATGAAGCAATTCCACTCCTGGGTTTCCAAAAACACACCCCGAAACACTAGCTCAAAAAAATACACGCACCCTGATATTCATAGCAGCATTGTTTACAATAGTCAAGATGTGGAAGCCACCCAAGTGTCCATCAACAGATGAATGGAGAAAGAAGATGTGACATAGATAGATATATAATGGCAGCCATAAGAAAAGAATGTAATTCTGCCCTTTGCAACTATGTGAATGGACCTAGAGAGTATTATGTTTAGTGAAGTAAGTCAGAGAAAGACAAGTACTATATGTTATCACTTATATGTGGAATCTAAAAAGTAAAACAAACAAATATATATAACAAAACAGAAACAGACTTACAGATATAGAAAACAAACTGGTAGATACCAGTGGGGAGACGGAACAGGGAGGGGCAAGAAAGGTGTACGGGATTAAGAGATACAAACTACTATGTATACAATAGATAAGCAACAAGGATATATTATACAGCACAGGGAAATATAGCCATTATTTTCTAATTACTTTAAATGGAGTATAATCTATAAAAATATTGAATCATTATGCTCTACACTAATATAATATTGTAAATCAACTATATTTCAATTTTAAAAAAAAGTTGTGTAGTAGAATCCCATCATGAGGTACGTAATGTTTGGTTGTCTCTTTCCTTCATGTTAAGATTGATAGGGGGTTTATATATATTACAGCCATAGCCTCCCTTAAAAAGTTCCCAATCAGCTCTTTACCTAGTAGTCTTAGCAGCCATTGAAAATATTCCCATTACTCATTATGTTAGGGGTTACAAGATGGCATATTTTAATTCTGTCATTCTTTCTTCTTTGATTAGCTCTAATGCATATATAAAGAAAGACTTTATCTCATCAACTGTTTGTTTCCACTTAAGTGAAGTAACAGGAAGGCCAGGACAAATATTTGATTTTGAGGCAAGAGCACTGTCCCCAAAATCTTTAGTCAGACTTGTCCAAGAGTACAAATGAGCCAGCTCCTAAGAATGCCCAGAATACTTGAAAGGGAATGGGTCCTGGGATAGAGAGTTGGGGGGAAGGGGGCAGGAGGGGTGTAAGATGAACAACTGGAGTTTGCTGAAACAGGGAACACATCCTAGTGAAATTTAAATAACTATTGTTAAAATGATCCAATTAATATCCACAGGCTCATGATGCATGGGAAAATTCAAGTTACATTAGATTTTAGTACAATATCAAATTAATGAGGAAGAGAAAGATTATGTGTTAAATTAGACTGGGACAGTTAAAATTCTTTATTAAAATAGAGTGGGACAATCGCAAAATTATTTCAAGTTTAAAAAGTTATATTATCCCCTGGACCTAGAGACTGTCATACAGAGTGAAGTAAGTCAGAAAGAGAAAAACAAATATCATATATTAACGCATATATGTGGTATCTGAAAAAATTGGTATAGACGATCTTATTTATAAAGCAGAAATAGAGACAAAGACATAGAGAACAAACATATGGATACCAAGGAGGGTGGGATGAATTGGGAGATTGTGATTGACATATATACACTATTGATACTATGTATAAAATGGATAACTGATGAGAACCTGCTGTATAGGTTCTCACCTCAATGCTCCATGGTGACCTAAATAGGAAGGAAATCCAAAAACGAGGGGATATATGTATACATATAGCTGATTCACTTCACTGTACAGCAGAAACTAACACAACATTGTAAAGCAACTATACCCCAATTAAAAAAAAAAAGTTATATCATCCTTAACTCATATGTTACACCTAAGAACACCAGTCAAATTAAAGAGTTAAATATAAGAAATAAAACCAAAGAAGCATGGAATTCTTGATGAATGTTTATCTGACTTTGTAGTAAAATTTCTAAGCATAATTGCAAAGGAAAAATCTACACTGGGGAAAAATGGGTATATTTGATTTCACATAACTTTTAATATGTTTGTCAACTCTAACATAAAAGATAAATGACAACCTGGAAAAAAATTAATAAAAAATATCCTCAATCTATAAGAAGCTCTTATTGCCAAGTCAATAAGAAAATCATGAACATTAATAGTAAAACAGAAGAAATGCATAAGTCATTCAAAATGGTGAAACACATGCAAATTAAAACAATATAATTTTACTTTTTTCCTTTAAGATTGACACCAGTTTTTTTCTCTAACGTTAAAACCTACCATTAAAACTGATACAGGAAGAAGAAGCCCACACTCTGCAAAGGGAATCATAAATCAGTATAATTTTTAAGGAGAGCAATGTGGTATCATGGATAAAAGTCTTAAAAATATTCTTACCCTTTGATCCAAAATGTCCCTTACCATAAATTTAGAATTTCTTGTAAAGACATAAACGGAGATTACGCAATAAGATTTGTGTACAACGTTGCTCCTGTAGGGTTAGAAGACTCAGAAACAATTTAATAATGTACAGCTATAAGATGAAAAACGATACAGTTAATAAAAATATTTCCAAAAATATCTTAAAACATGTGAAAGTCCTTCACTATATAATAATGATAAAAAAATAAGGTTCAAAATTATTTCTTTAATCAAAATCTAATTTCACTGATATACATATGAGACTTAAACATATATACATACTTACACACAAATATGTATAAATGTATTTTATATTTGTATATACATGTCTACATACTTATATATTTATATGTTGTATGTATGTGTGTGTATAGTGTGTGTGTATGAAAGTGAGTGACTGGAACGCTTACTAACAGTGTTAAGTTTAAGGATTTTTTTTTCCCTTCTTTTTAAAGTTTTTTTTTTAAGTGAAGTATAGTTGATTTACAATGTTGTGTTAATTTCAGGTGTATAAAGTTGTTTTAATTATGGTTTTCCCAATGAAACATTTTATAATTCAAAATAAGAAAAAATTAATATAATTTTAAAAGAAATGTCTTGTTTGATTCACTCAGCTGCTCCATCTATGTACATTCACTTCATCACCATCGAATTTACAAACATTTTCTGTTATGTGCCAGGCACTATCAGTACTGGGATACATGGGAAAAGGGCCTGGCAATCATTATAATACTGAATAAGATGCTGAGCTTCCCCTTAGGGAAGCATACTAGAGTGAAAAAAAACAAAAAACAAAAAAAACCCCAGATCTTTACAGAACTAAGTATGATGCCCTATCCTCAAAGCTCTAAAAGAAGTATAAACTAAGATCAGACAGCTATTACACAATACAAATTTTTTTTTTTTTGCCTCAGTTCTGATTGGAGCCAATACATGATTTGCAAGGCCACTGATCTGTGTCGTATAGAAAGGTCTCCTAGCAAAAAGGGAAATGTAGACAGAATGCAAAAGACTCAATGTTGTACTTAACATGAACAGTGTCACTCACTGTTAAGATGCAGAACCATCAATATCATTTTGTTGCTGTGTGGTCCTGGTTTTCTCTTAAGTCATCCCTACCTTCTTAGTGCTGAGGGTTGCAATAGTTCAAGATTTTCCCATTAAACATAAGAAACAGTCACCAGCCATGCTTGTCTTTCTCAGCCTCTCTGCCCTGTTCCACATCAGGTAGCGCCAGGTCCCAATCCAAACCAACCTTGGAGGTTTTGCTCCACGAGTTATGTGGGCAGAGTTAATGGAGCTATCGCTTGCTCTTGTCTGCAAACAGGGAATGATGGATGGCTATCTGCTAAATGTATTCAGCTTCAGTGCAAGAGAGTTGATCCTTAGCATGCAAGAGAAAGAGAAAAATTAGATTCTCCATTTCTTCACTCACTTCCTGCATTCTAGGAAGCTTTTGTCCTCTCTTCCCTTCTCATGCTAGTCACCAACATAACAAGTTCCTCAGCGTCAACCCACATACACAGAATGTATTTAACACAACACATCCATTCATTTATTCTACAAACATTTACTGAGAACCCATTAAGTGGCAAAGCTCTGTGCTAGGAGCTGGAAAGACAAGATGAATAAAACATAGCGCAGGTACTTGAGCTCTTACGATATAGTAGGAGAGAGCGACGTTAAAACAAATCACTGAAATAAAGGGTTGTAGGTGTTCTAACAAACGGAATATACAGAGGAACAGTTATAAATCTTTTTTATCGAGAACTTGCTATAGAAGCACTATGATAGATATCTCATACGCATTAAAATCGGTCAATCCTTACAATATCCCTATGAGATAGTGAGAAGTTAAACCAACATACTTTCCTGGAAAAATATTTTCCTGCTTGTGTGCTAAAAATAGTAGGACCAAGCAAAAGGAAGTACCCTTTTGTGCCATGAAATATTTGCTCCTGGAAGATAAGACTATGAACCAATTAAAATACCTTATCAAGACTAAATTTGCTCATCAGGGCTTGCTTTAAGATCTTGCCTAGCTATGTCTACCAACCAAAAGTTATTTTATCATAGTCACCGGCCCAATCCCAACCAATTCCCTGCCTTGAAAGACCCACCTTAAAATCACACAGCTTAGGTCCTAAAATGTCATATATACCCACCCCTCATTTCTCCATTTTGAGACACTACTATAAGTCAGCCAAATTAACCTTCTCCCTTACTTTGGTAGGCCTAATAAGCTTAGCTGTGCTTGATCAATAGGTTTTCCTGAGATCTTCTGAGAGATCAATGATCAGCAACTGATATTATAGCCACCATTTTACATATCTATCAAGATTTATGTGAGTCTAATCTAAGCCTTATATTTCTGTCTGCCATTTATGGGGGATTAAAAGAAGTGATACTTTATTGGAAAGTGAGTGAAAGAAAGGCAAAGTGGAGGTGCTATTTAAGCCAAATTTTAAAAGACAAGTAAAATATTCATCTGATCTTCAAGAGAGGAAATGATATCTGTGTGCATAGAGATAGAGGCATGAATCTGTAAGATAGATTAAGAGAACTTAAAATAGCAAAAAATGTATAGAACTAAGAATACATGGTTGGGTGAAATGCTGGGAGATGAGGCTGGAAGCATAAGTGGGGCCAGATCACAAAGGGTCCTACTGTCATCCTAAGAGTTTTGATTTTACCTTGTAGGCAATGGAAAAAAACATAGCATGATTTTTTAACCAGGTAATGACGTAATTGGCTTTGTATTTTTATAAAGATTATTCTGGCTACAGAAAGGAAAACTGAGCTGGAAGGCGTAAGACTAGAAACAGTGAGACTTGTTAAGAAGCTGTTTCAGAAACCTAGCAGAGATTCTGATGACCTGGATGATGTCAGTGTCAGACGGATGAAGAAGATGAGATGTATGAAAGAGACTGAAGCCAGAGAATATTGTTAGGGAAAAAGAAGAGTTTGGGATGACTCTAGGTTTCTAGCTTAGGTTAATGGATACAAAATCACACCATTTTAAAGATGGCAAATTCAAGGAGAAAAATCTTCTTTTTGAAAAATAAAATAGCACCTGTAACTCTATTTCTGTTTTGTAGACAAGTTCATTTGTACCCTTTTATTTAGATTCCACATATAAGCGATATCATATGATATTTGTCTTTGTCTGACTTACTTCACTCAGTATGACAATCTGGTTACCAGGGGGTAAGGGTGGAGGGGGAGGGATAAATTGGAAGATTGGGATTGACATATACACACTACTATATATAAAATAGGTAACTAATAAGGACCTACTGTATAGCACAGGGAACGCTACTCAATACCCTGTAATGGCCTATATGGAAAAAGAATTTTAAAAAAGAGTGGATACATGTATATGTATAACTGATTCACTTTGCTGTACACCTGAAACTAATACAACATTGTAAAGCAACTATACTCCAATAAAAAATTTTTTAAATAAATAAATAAAACAGATGTGTTCAGGATTAGACGAACTGTTTAGACATATTGAGTTCTAAGAAGCTATGGAGTATTTAGATAGAAAGGGGGATAATGTTGGGGTATCTGAAAGGCCCAACAAATAGCACCCTTTCTTCCCTGAGCAAATGAAGAAATAAAATAGTGGAGCAACACTGATTAAGAGACTAAAGTACCACCTTTTCTACCAATAGAGGCCAAGAAGGAAGCTGTGGTTTTAGATTTGTTATCCAAATGGGCCTCCTAACAGAACTGCGTAAATAGGTGGGCACACCAACTCTGCCACTGGCGTTGGGGTCCATGGACCAGGCCAAGAAGCTGAGTCACAAGTAAATTAGAAAATCCAGGAGAAAGTGATATCACAAAACCCAGAGCAGGGAAGTAACTAGGAGGAAGGAGTATGGAGCTTTAAATACTGTATAGGTCAAGCAAGATGAGGCCTGGAAAAGTACAATTTGAATTGGAAATTCAGGACTTCGAAAGCTGAGAGCAGGGGACTCAGGTTGAAAAGACAAGTGTTCTAATCTGCAAGGCCATGAAGGTATTGCAAAACTCTAGGCCTTACTCAAAGGAGCTGTGGTAGAATATATGGAAAGACCAAGGCAAGAATCTTGGCTAATTCTTACACCCTACTCTCATCTATAATAACCTCCCAAGACAGAAAGTTTGGAAGAAACTTATAACCACCTCTCCTTTCCTTGTTTAGTGGGTAAGACCAAGTGATTTATAAGGTTGGTACCAAACTACTTTTAAAGCTCTAAGAATTTATGACTGTAATAGTGAATGAATAATACTAGAAAAAAAAAGTCCCCAGAAGTGCTTCTGAAAGAGACAACTATGGGGCCTCCTTTGAGAAAGATGCTATTTAAGGTTGTTGGTTCTAATCAAGACATTCACTTTGCTTCAAGACATGTATCTTCTGACTGCTACTTTGGAAAAATGTCTTTAGTTTGGTGTGCAAGTACCACTCTGATCAGACTCTGGGCTACTTCCTTCTTGCATCCCTTCATCCATCCTACTTTCCAGCTCAGGAGTCAGCAAACTATGGAGAGTGGGTCAAAATGAACCTACACCTGTTTTTGTAAATAAAGTTTTATTGGGACCATGGCCACATCCATTCATTTAGATATTGTCTACGAGTATCTGCAATGGAGACCATATGGCCCACAAAGCTGAAATATTTGCTATCTGGCCCTTCACAATAAAAGTCTGCTGACCCATGTGATATAGCCTATTCTTCCCCATACATATCCTTTGATTTCCTCCTTATCTTTTTTTATTCCATTCTCACTTTGTGGAATGCCCCTCAAATACTACACAACCTTCAGGAACTAGCTTCTTGAAATGCCATGTCTTCCAGAGACAGTTCCCTAATGCCACTCCCTGGAGGGGCTTTCTGCTGTTTCTGAAATCCCATAATCACTAAAGTATCTGGCATGTTTTGGGGATCAATGAGTAATTGTTGAGTGAATGTTAGAGGGGGGTCTATTTCAGGATATTGTCCATTCTTTTGTTTTCATTATGCACACATCTCTAGAGCCTCTATCTAGAGGGTAGATGAGTCTGATAACTTCTCAAACGCATTTAACACGGTACCATGAACAGTGTAGGATGTGATGAGCACTTATGGAATGAAGGCTCAGAGGCAGGAAGACAGTAAAGCGTGAACTGGCAGTTAGTGAAAGGAGCTCCCACCATTCTAAATTTTGGATGCTTCTCCAAAGTAAACACAGGTTCTGAAATCTTTGCAAGGCCCTCACATCATTAGCTTTTATACGAATTTCTGCAATGGAAACATTGCCTGCTTTTATTTTGCTCCCTGGTATTTGAAATGGATGAGCAGGAACCATGTGACAGAGAAATGAGAAATAATATTTGGGAACCTGAGACTCACAAGTGAGCTGAAGAGTCTGGGGAGATACGAAATATGCCATATTCACATGGGTCATGAATCTAAAAACAAAGCCAAAGTACCTTTGGTTTGGATTGAGCAAAGCCCAAAAACAAAAACTAGGACCTGAATTCTTTTTAATTTTTTTTTATTCTAAAATTTACAGAAGATAACATTTACCTTATCAACCATTTTTAAATGCATAGTTCAGTAGCATCAAATACATCCACAATGTTGTGCAACCACCACCATATCCGTCTCCAGAACTTTTTCATTTTCCCAAACTGAAAAATTTAAGTTCAACACTTGATTAACACATTTTGAATCTGGATTTTCTCAGGTATTATCATGGGACAGACTATGGCCTCATCAGTTCATTAACGCAAGTCACTTGGTGACTCTTCCCAAGTATAACTCAAACATATAGCTGATTGTTTAGAAATAATCCAAGAAAATGAAATTTTAGGAGACATAATTATTCAGGATGCTAGGACTCTAAGGAGATTCAAACAGCTACAAAATATCCACTGTTCATTTCCTGGTGTGTAGGACTGGAGTTGTTTAAGTATTGAACAGAATTATCAAGAAATACATTTTATGCAAGCATCTGTTCCTTTTTCATACAAAAAGAAAAAGAAGCTACTCCCCAGATCATTCCCAGGACCCAGCTATACTCATTTCCTGTTAACAGATGCTCCCACGTGTCCAAAACATCGTCCCCAGAGGGGATTCTGTATCTTCCATCCGATCGTTTCCAGAAACACAATCTTCTCGGCTAACATGGCAATCGCTGCAGGGTGTCCCACAAGGGGGCCACTCTTCACCTTGTAATGTCTAACCGCTGTAGTGTCTGAACTGCAGAGATTGATTTACAACCTAAGGTGTCTGGTCCCCAAGGGCCACTTGCTTCACTCTAGCCTTCAAGAATCCTATTTCACAGTCCCAGATAACCTGCAGATAACCTGCTTGGGTAACAATCAAATTGAGCACCAGAACTGCCGAGAGAGCAGCAGGTCTGGCGGCCAGAGAACCGGGACAGCCGGCTTTCAGGCGGAGGGGTGTCTCAGGAGCCAGACATCTTGACTGACGGACAAACACTTTGCTTCTGGTTCCTGTCTGTATCATCCAACGGCTCCAATGGTTACCTGTGCCGTAGGCTCCAGTTCTCAATCCAGAAAGGCCGCGTCTATTAGCCAGAAGGCCAAATTCTGGAAGGAGCTTGTGGGAGGTGTTCCACAGTTTCCCAGCACTCGGGGTCACTGCGCTGGGCCTGGGCATGTGCACCAAACCAAAGGGAGAGGAGGCACTTCCACCCAGCGCCTGCTCCTCTCGCCCTGTGGGCTGGCTAAGGCCTGGTGCAGAGGCGCATCAGACTGAGGTATGGCACCTTCTAAAGTTCACCCCAGCCTCAGCACTGGCCAAGGCCAAGCTGAGGAAATGCCTCAGGGAGCTATGAGGGTTGCCAGGGGGGAAGCCTGAGCTGGCACCATTCCGGGTCCTAAGCCCCCTTTAATCCAAACAGCTTTCTATACATGTTAAAATGATTAAAGAAGACAATTTACGAGATACAAACAAACTTTAACACTACGTGAAGCAGGCATTCTCCACTCTCAAGGGTCCAGAGAATTGCAAAATGGGGCAGAAGGCAGGAAGCTTTTACAGGATAAAGAATGAGAAGCAAGGAAGAGAAAAACAGAAAATGAATAAGGAACAAACAAGTAAGTATAGAGCCCAGAGTTGGCCTGGTGCTTGGGGATCAAATGACTGGATATACTGGGTTTCTGGTCAAGTGGAGCATTAACAAAAGTCATCTAAGATTTGGTTTGCTGATGTGTACCCTGGACAGGAGCAGCTACATCTTGGGCCTAGAAAGTTATTTCAACAAATACATATATATATACACATACACATTTTTTAAATATTGGGGAATCTATGTAAGATCTATATAAAGTTTCCTCTTTTTTAAAGAATTCTGCTACTTAAAAAAACCCCAAAAAAACCCACCCTCCAATGAGAAAATAGAGACTTCTAGCACAAAAAGACCCGGCAAGGTCACACAAACCAAGTGAGGTCCAGTGATTAGAATCTGTGTCCTCCTAACACCAGACCCACTGCTTCCTCCACACGCCACTGCCAGCTTCGCCGTGTGCCCCTTAACTTCAAAATGCAGAATGGCAAGCCATTTACATTGCTCTGGTCTCAATTATCATTCAGTGTGAACAGCAGGAGAAAACGAAATCTTTGAAAGAAGTGTAAAGGATCTGCCTGTGGACATCCTGAACATCAATGGCAAACCCAGAATAACCGCAAACAAGCCTGCCTCAGGGTCCAGGGCTCTCTGCCCTGAACTCATTTTCACCCGCCCATGAGCCCTCCACTGTCTTTAATGTTTGTGGTTCCTGCTTATTCGAGATGTACAAGGTGAATAGTGAAATCTCGATGCTAGAATTTCCCCCAAATTAGGCCTAAACCTGGGCCTTGTCGAGGAGCTCTGGGATTTCAGTACCTTCCCAGCTAGTGTATTTTTAAATGCAGGCTTGTTTTTTCCATATAATTGAGAGCCTAGGTCCTCGAGACAGAGAATGCCTCCCCTCCGAGGTGCTCCTGCAGAAGCCCTCAGCGAACTGTGGGTGCTCCCGGAATAATCAGTACTTAATACCATGGTCAGTTACTTGGAACAAGGAGGAGCAGTTCCATGAAAGCATTGCCCCGTTCTTTCAGAAAAGGACAGACCCTCATATATGGTAGTTCCCAGGTTCTTTGCACTATGTTATTCTCACAAGGCCAAGTACTTTTTTTTAAAATATTTATTTATTTATTTATTGGCCCCAACCAAGGATCGAACCCGGGCCCCCAGCAGTGGAAGCATGGAGTCCTAACCACTGGACCGCCAGGGAATTCCCAAGACCAAGTACTTCTTTTTCCTAGATATTTGAGTGGATGCATTGATTGAACCTACCAGTATGAGGCAAAATATGTCACCCAAAATACTTTTTCTTCCATTCATGTAAATGATAAGAGGATTCAAAACACCAGCACACAAAGAAACAATGAAGACAGTCCAATTCTTTGATTTTTACAGTTGGGTAAGCTGAGGGTTGCCCAGAAATTCTAGGTAGTTCATGGTAGAACCCACTTCCCAGTCTTGGATCTTGCTACCAAACCCCATGACAAGAGCAGGGAGAGAGACACCATATCACGTTTTGCTTGGGACCATCTCAGATGATATATGTTGTCCCAGCGTAGTTACCAATAGTGCCTCTGTCACTCTCAAAAGTGTCCCAGTGAAGGCAATAAGTGACATGGGCTAAGGACATGTGTCCACTGGGCTTCTAAGATAGATAAAGCCGGGGTGGGGGGAAGTCAGAAGTGAACAGAGCATTAGCCCTTGGACTGAGGACTCAGGGAAACCCAACTGAGACCCCAAACCTTGTGTCGCTATGCAGGCTCCTCAAATTCTCAGAGACAACCATGATCTAAAATCGGTGAACAATGACTAATCCAGTTCATGGCCCCACTCCCTGGGCAACCATCCCAGGAGACAATCAGCTGGGCCGCCTCCCCCTTCTCTCCTTCTCATTGCACCAAACGGTTCCCATGAAACCCAAACCTTTCCAAATGAATTTGGCTCTTGTTTTACTTTTAGTACTAACTCCCTGGGGCCTCTCGCTTTGGCAAGATTCCGTGAGGTTTGTCGTGTTGCAGAAGTGTAATGATTAAGAATCATAGAGGGCAAGGGAGTGGGAGGAGCAGAGAAAGAGGAGGGGGAGGAGGGAGAGGAGCGAGCAGGAGGAGGAGCAGGAAGAGGAGGAGGAGGAGGAAGGGGGAGGAGGGGGAGGAGCGAGCGGGCGGAGGGGAGGAGCGAGCGGGAGGAGGAGGAGGAAGTATTGTTAATAACAGGACCGCTGGGACGATCAGCCATGGGAATGATTTCAGTTTAAGCAACAAAGACTGTTTTGTTTCCCAAGCTCTCAAATGAGCAGCGTTTGGCTGCAACAGAAGAAAAGGATCCTTAGGGGATCCTTGCCGGGGGGCGGGGGGGGGCACGGCGGGTGTTCAACTGCCTCCCTGTCACCACAGGCTGTCATCTCCCAGAACCCAGGCAAAGCTGGGTTCAGTCCTCTCCAGGGAGGAGGCCACTGGGGGAGACCTGAGAGGCCGCAGGTGTCTGGGTGATGCTGCTGGGACGCTCTCCTCCCTCCGAACCTTTCCCTGGGAGATTCACCCTCCTGGAGACCCCGCCTTCTCTCCTGGAGACATGAAATAAGGTTCAGGCCTCTTGGGATATTAAAAATCCCGAGACGACTGCAGGGGGTGAGAAAGCAGTAAGAAGAGATGGGCTTTTAACTGCAGGACCCAGCAGCTCAGCTCCCAGCTCCCTTTTGAGGTGAAGCCCAGCCACGGTCCTCTCTACCCATTGCCTTCCTTCAAAACGAAGAACAGAGCTCACCTGAGAAACGGGGATCGTTTCCCCACTGGATGGGCTGCTGGGAGCATCGGGGACCCTCTCAACGTGTCTCTGTGGCACCCAATGGCAGCTCTCATGAGTGTTATGAAAGGGGCTCTGCATGTGATTTGTGAAGAGGTCTGATTTATTCAGAAAGAAGTAAATGGCTTCCTAGAAAGGAGCATTACCACTCAGCCAAGGGGAAGCGTGTTGTAAAATTGTGTGCGCTCAGTCAGGTGTCTGAAGGAACAGTATGCCCTGGTCTCGCGGAGAGCCCCTCCTAGCACACCCCCCTGTGGAAATTAACACATCTCAACCTACAAAATAACCTCGAGAATGGAAGCTGGAAAATGGTCACGTGATGCTGGCCTTTCCCCTACACACCGGTGGCAGTGTTGTCAGGAAAGGCACGTCATAAGCAGCCCACGCAGGGGCCCCAGAGGGGGAAAATGAGTGTCTGGTCAATGTGAATGAGAAGATTCTTCCTAAAGAATCTCAGACCTCAAGGTGACAGGTCGGCCTGCCTTAAACTTGAGAAATCCAGGGTAGTTGAGGCAGGTGAGCTCTCTCCGAAGTCAGGGGAAGCAACGGACATTTTCACTTCCCTTCCCGCTCTCCCGCCCTCCCTCTCACTCAGTTTTGAGACCAAGTGCATTCACACCCCAAAACTGAGAGCTGACACCGCACAGTGCCTTTCAGAACCCCTCCCCCTGGCTACCAGCTGGCAGGAGAGATCCTGAGCCGCCTTCTCTGGAGCACCATTCGTTACTCCTCTGAACAGGCTGGGACTTGCTTTCAAAAGGCAGCTGAGCCTGGGGACCATGTTTCACTTCTTGACACCATTAATTGGGTTATGAGTCAGAGCCATAATGAAGACAAGTTTTGGTGTCTCCTGCAACTGTCCTGGGAAATGCACTTGCACAGGCCCAAAAGCCATAGAGGGAGGGAGAGCCGGACAGATTTGCTTTGTTTATGGGGCCCACATGGCCACGGATAAATGGTCAGTGCCATGGGACTCCTCTGTGGACAGACCGACAGTTTTTTCTGCTGCTCCCAGAGGCCCTTAGATGTCATACTGTCTCACCCAGAGAGGCTCATTAGTAACAGGAGGAAGTGGGAGGAGGCAGAAGTAGATTCAAAACAAGCTACACAAGGAGGCTGAAAGGAGGGAACATTCTGAGAGCCTGTGATGGTACACGGGAGGCCAGAGCGGGTCCTGCATGCAAACCAGGCCACTGCACATTCAGGCACAAGACCAGCTCCCCACGTGAAGGCAGCTCTCGGCAGTCCGAATCAAGAAGCACATCTCGAAGGTTTGACTCAAAATAAATGGCCTAGGCTTATAAATGTCAAAGAGGGCCATTATGCATGCGGTCCTGAGTCTGGCCAGTTAGGCTGCATAAGACGTGCAGGCTGATGAGGCCATCACAACTAATTCGAAAGACCAATTACATTTATAGGATTGTTGGCCTCTCTAATACCTCCAGGCAACCCTATCAGACTTCATGTTGTCTCCCTGCCTTTTGGGTTATACATTTGCAGCCCCAGCTGCAATCTCACTAGGATTTGTAAATCCCCTGGTCTGTTGTATTGTTTACAACCAGCCTACCGGGAGGCTCAGGCATGGTCCTTTGCAGAGGATGCATTATGACATCATCTAAGGAGGTCACAACGAATACCACCTACAGGCTCTCCCTTAAGACCTCTGCTCCAGAACAAGTCCACAAACCCCAGCATTGTACGAATCAAACTACAGAAAGGCACGATATCAGATAAAGACTAACTTTCTAAAACAAGGACTTTGGAGCCTCTTCCAGGGCCAAGAGGGGAGATTGGCCCAGTACTGGGTTATCTGCCCCCAGTCCTGGGGTTGTGAGAAAGCTGGGAGCTGGGGTGGGGCAGGTGGGAAGCACAGAAAGAGGGAAGAGTTTGTATCTTTGAAGGCGTGTCACTTGGCTGTTCCGGAGTCAGATTGCCTGGTTCCAATCCAGCTCCACTATTTGAGTCCTCGGGCAACCACTCCTTGTCTCCTTTTCCTCTTTTGTAAAGTTGAGAGAATGAAAGTGCCTGCCTCATGAGATCCTTGTTAAAGAAGGTAATAGAGGCGACATGCATAGAATGATGCCTAGCACAAAGTAATTGCTCAGTAAGTGTTGGCTCTTATCCAAGCGGCTGAGCATGTGGACTTGTTATCTCCAAGGAAACTGGAAGGTACAGGCTCTGCCCCTAGATGGAAGGCAACATTAACCCAGAGAGCCAGGCAACCTGAAAATGTGGTGGCACCAAGGTTGACTGTTGTCTCCACCTTCTCACTCAAGACGCCAGATAGAGGCTTTCCTGCTGAAACTTTCCAAAGACAACAATACCAGATGAGCTACACAGAGCAGCCTCACATTCTGCTGCCAACCTTGGAATCGGAGAGTGTGCTTGGGCCTGGAACCTGGACTCTGAACCGTGGTGACTCTCGTAAGTACTAATTAGGCCCTTCCTCAATTTAGCAAGCACAGCCTGCAAAATTTGAATGCATTATCGGGCAACAAAAAGCTAAGGATTTCCTGTTAACCTCCGTTGCTTATTAAACCTCCCATCTCGAGTGCTGCAATCTACCCTCATAACACGGTGATCTCTCCTCAGCCTGTGAGCCCTTATTCATTAACTGGCATCTATTCCACGTGAAGCTACCACCCTGGGAATTTCCAGGAACGAGGCTGAGCCCCCCAAGATTACTCAAGTAAAACTCTCCTGTGAGATTAGTGGGTGATCCCCCACCTCACCTCACCCCATACCCCAGATGGAGTTGTGATTCAGAAGCTATTGTCACCAAATGTCACGTTAATGGTGTTTTTACCTAACCTGGTCTGAATTGCAAATATTTCTGGGCTCACTTACTCTTCAAGACAACCCCAGCATTTCACACTGAGATTAACACGCTTTGACACAGCACACGGGTGCCAGAGTGTAACATTTACAAGGGGAAAATAATCTGAAAGTGAAGGAGACCAAAAAGGCATAATTACCAAAGGCACCAAGGCAAACTGTTTTGTTCATTCAGTGATCACAGTGGTTTTAAAGCCTTATAATTTATCATAGCTCAGAACAATTTAAATCTCAGTTGTGCTTCTTTGAGAAACCAAGACACTTCCCTTTCCTTATTCCTTCTGACAAGCTATTCTTTTAATATCATCTTAGTTCTGAGATGGCATAGACTATACCTTCCCTACATCACACACAGAAGAGAGGAAAGCTGACAGCGACAGACTCACAGACTCGTACCTTTGCATTAGGCTGCGATGCCCAAATAACCAAAGAATCTACCAATTGCAAATGGGTGTAATTTCTTTCAGGTTCAAGTATCAGTTTGCTTGTTTTGCTGTTGCTAATCACCTCTTAAACAAACAATTGCTTTATCAGTGTACTGTGCCTCATTTCACTTTCAAATTATGTGTGTTTTGCTTCTAACAGCTTATTATGATCTGTAATTAACAATTTTGCTGAAAGCTGAGCCGCGTATTGAAGAGAGCCCACGTGCTACCTGAGAAGTACTTGAAATGAGAGGCCTTTGGTTTTTTCCCAAATTTGGCAGACAGAAGGAAGGTACCTCCCATCTCTGCTGTGCATTGTCGTCTCCAGAAGTCCAGCAGCAAATTAAATAAAGATTTCAAACTGTGGCAAAATTTCAATTTGCTGCCCTCAAATCTAAATAAACCAGGGGTTCTCAGATTTGGCCACAATCTACAATCACCTCGGGAGCTTTTACAGAAATGCTCAGACCTAACTCCAGACCAATTAAGTCAGAATATCTGGGGGTGGACCCAAGCCTGAGTACTTGTGACAGTTCCCTAGTGATTTTAAAGTGCAGTCAAGACTAGGAACTACTGTGGCAAACTATCTAGTCTACTTTGCAGAAACCCAGAGAAGAAAGTAACCACTGGTAAGTATTAAATGGTTAAAAGCTGAATTTACTAGACTGCACTGAAACTTAGGTTATTTGCCAAGTAATCTCCAATTTAAGTAACTTGCACAAGATTCTTTTGACCTACCTCTCAGCTTATTCAAACTCACAAAGCAAGCAGCAAAGTTGCTTAAAAATTTCACCCTTGGAAGCAGGTCTTTGAGATAATGGAATGGAAAATCATTTGGGAACAGATTTCCTGGATGTATTCTGGAATGCAGGCAACCTGCATTTCTCTTGTGGTGCAACTACTTTAGAACATTCTCTGTGAGGCTTGACAAGGTAATTAAAGACACAACCCCTGAATTCTTGTGTTGAAAGGTCTGGGAATGGTTCTCCACTTTCAACACAGTTTGTTAATTTGGAAGGAAACTGGTTTCTTCCACACACGTCAGAGAAGCTAGGCGTGGGCTTTACTACGAGTGAGCCATCAGAAATTTTAGGCGTAGGTATCTTTTCTCCCTTTGTGACACAAGCTTGAAGCTTTGCCAGGAGACCTTCTCCTGGACCCAACACCAAAGTGTGCCAAATGTGTCTTCTGTGCTACCCTCTACCCTCAGTACAACCCTCTCTGGAAATCGCTCTGTCCTTTATCTCTTTTCTATTGGACTTAGTATCAACTAGATTCATCTCATCAACAAATTCCTGTACATGTACATTCAAATTCAAAGTGCTAATAAGGAATTCTAAAGGGATAAATTGCAATTTGGGGCAACATTCTCTTTTTACACTTCTATCCAACTCTTTCTTTGCCAAACACACAAACACAAACACACACGCTCACGCACTCACACAACCTTGTTATCTAATCCAGTAGACCCCAAAAAAGGCTGGAATTGGACTCAGCTAGGAAGCCTTTTAAATTATAATTTCCCAGACTCCACTCCCTGATTGTGCGCTTCAACAGGCCCAGAATGGGACCCAATAATCTGCATTTTTGGAAGTTCCCAAAATGCTACTGCTGATCACCCACATTTGGAAACCACTCATCCACTCCCCAAGAGAATGCCAGATTAGGCGGAGAGAGAAGGGAAAGCCAGCCCATAGAGATGCATGGGAGAGACGTTTAGAAGTAGGTGAGGACTTGGGGCACCTCTTCAAGTGCACAGTGCATTTCTAGCTGACACAACAGCTGTCCAAGCTTGTGCTGTTGATGTGACACAGCTCAGAGCGTGAATGCTCCCGGGGTTTGCGATCTATCACCATCACTACCCAAGTAGTTCTCAGAGATGTCCAGAGACAGGGCTATCTTTGGCCACGATTAAGACTCTCATTTTCCAAAATCTATTCTCCATGTAATAAATAAGAACACATATGCTGCATCAGAGGGCCTGCTCCTCAAACAGAAACCTCCGATTAGGAGTTTAGAGCTGGACAAGTGATGGACTGCAAGGAAGAGAGAGTTTTAGTGAAGAAGGTTTACGAGAGGGTTAAAAACACAAAACATGGAGGAGAGGAGACCTCACATTTAAAAACTGGTATAATACAAAAACATTTTCTAAAATGACTGAGCAGGCAAGGGGTAGGGTGCTTTGGAACTGTTCTCAGTATCTCTCATTGGCTGCTTTGCCTCACAGATTCTCCTCGTGAAGAAAACACTGCAAGGCAAGAAATATTATGACTTAAATTGCATTCGTAAGATCCTCTGATAAAAAAAAATCAATGTGTCAGATCAATTTTTCTTAAACAAGTTCATCATACTCTAGAGTGATCAATAGGGAATGTTCTTTAGCCACTTCCCAGCCTTCCCACTTCAGTAATTGCTAGAATTTCGTATCGACAGGTCACAGGATGCTCTGAAGGCTGAACTGATCCATTAGCCTGTGGTGCTACAAGACCGGCCCACGACAATAACACTGCATCCCCCCAGGGACGGGGCTGGAATCAAACAGGAGGTAAGCCACGACATTATGTGTTTGACCCTGGAGAAGCCCGGCTCCTGCTTCTATCTGTAGCCAGAGAAGGAGGAAGAGGAAGAAGAATCGGGAAGGAGGAAGAGAAGAGGACCAAGAAGAGGGGACAGCAGAGGTTGGGGAGGAAGGAAATGTTGAGAGGTCAGCAGCCTGACTATAAATGGTCCCCATCGAAGAGAAAATTCTGTGTGGCCGGGTGAACCACATATGCTGGCCAGCTGCAGTCAAGAGAAAAATCAACTTGAAAAGACTCCAAATGGGAAGCTAAATGATGCTCATCAGTATCATTCTGGTCCTGAACTTTAGCTCATAGTTCTTCTTTAATATTGATGTGAATAATTACTCGTGCCTGGGGCAAAGGAGAAAGGGAGCTTCCCAGAGTGCAGCCAAGGAGAAAGGGGCAGCAAGGATAGTGAAAATGGAGAAACTCTTCTCCTTTGTCAAGAAGTAAAATTATTCATCTTGGAATCACTCTTGGACAGCGGTTCTGTGCATTTATGCAACCCACTAGCTCAGCAGGTTATCATAATAGGGATTATAATACAAAGAGCATCTCAGAGAAATCAAGGCTTGATTCACCATAGAGGGGACTTAGCGTAGGGGGCTGGGTCATACTGCCTTTTGCAGCACAAAGTCTAACTCTGGTAACAGGAAAATAAAATCTGACATTCAGGATGTATTCTAGTAAGAGTCACTGATTTGCTTGTTACAAAGTCGCAGTTAATCTATTAATCAAAGAATTGTTCATTAACTGTCCTACACACCCCAGTTACGTGGGCTTCTCAGAAACCTGCTGGAAAGCAATGTCTGTGGAAAGTAAATTTGCACTTGAGATGGAAATTGTCCACCACATGCTAGCATGGTTAACCTTCAATTTTTATGTGGAAATTAGGTATGCCTTATTAAAACTCAAAAGCCAGGGCTTTACTGCTCTCAAATACAAGCATATGTAGATACCAGTAGCACGAGCATAGTTCTGAGTGACAGGCTGGCATATATGAGTTGCTGGCTCAGACCTAGCAGAGGATAAACTGACGTGTTCTGTCCTGTCACACGTCGCTTTCTGCATGCACTAGACATCCCGAAGGACGCTGACCTCCTTGGCAGCTCATACGTTTTTCAGTTTCCATGAAAACCTTATGTAGTGAGTCCATGTGGGCATTTGCTCAGTATATTTCTCAATTAGAGTCCGACATGGACTTCATGCAAATATAATTAATCTGTCCACTCTGAAGAGACAGCTGCGGTATCACCTATGTGATTTTTTATATAAGAAGTTAAACACGGGAGAAACGAAATTACAAAGTAATGACTCTGTTTCAATGACATGTTTGTTGCGCATGTTTCTAGATAAACTCATTGACAGAGTCAGATAATATTATGCAGTTAGCAATATATTTATTTGAGCGAATCTACAGTAAATTATGGAAAATTAATACCTTCCTCCTAGAAACAACCACAGTGGCCCATAAAGGGCAGAGAGAGGGTGGCAATATCAACCTGGCTTCCTCCTTCGAGTGACATGGACAAGCTTGCTACCTCAATGTCCGCTATAAAGTCAGGAGCGAATTCCTACACAGGGCAAGACAGGCCGCACTCCAGGCAGGCTTTTGTGCTGCTCCTGTCAAAACCACCGCTGGAATGAGTGACAGATAAGACTGTCCCAGGAAATGAACCTCACACACACCCTGTCCTGAACCAACTTTATCCAAATCACTGGGGAGGTTTTATAAGACACTTATCCCTAAGTTCCACCTCCAGATCTAAGGTGGGCCCTGAAATCTGTACTTTTTAAAGTTCTGCAGGTGACCCTGATGGATAGCCTGCGGTGGGAACCAGTAAGTTCCACCTGGTTCCTTAGGTGACCTAAGCCCTTACTATGCAAAGCATGTATGGATCAGCCGTACGTTAGCACTGCAGAACCTCAGGCCCCATCTCAGACCTACTGAACCAGAATCTGCACCTGAACAAGATCTCCAGATATTCTGTGTGGATGCTAAAATTCAAGAAGCACTGCTCGATTCTGTTTGCATATCTATTGAGTCATTTGAAGTCATCAGTCCAGTGCTCATTGGATTGCCACCACCTTGCTTCACGATGCAAAGAAATGCCTTCACTAAGTTAAGCTATCAGATTTTGATAAATTTCAGGAAGAACGGTTCTGTTTCTCAGTAAAACCATTGTTTAAGGTATCATATATTGCTTAAGGCTGTCAAACATCTCTTGCTCTAAAGGTCTATGGAGAAAATTATTTTTTAATTAAAAAAATCTGGAGAGTAATACATGTTTACATACAAAAATACAGATAAGCAGAAAAATGCAAGCGAATAAAAGTGATCTATAATTCCACCCTTCAAATAAACATACCGTTGATATTTTGTTATAGAGTGTATATTCATACTCTAGGTGCATCATCATAAACATTTTCACATAATGAAAAGTAGTCATTTTCAATATGGTTTTTTATGCCATCTTAAGATTCTACTATATGAACACATATCACTGTATGTAATAGTTGTGCGGAATATTACTATACCACTCTTCCTCAATGTTTACTTCTAGTTACTTCTTTGCGGGTATAAACGATACTGTAATAAACATCCCGAATATCAGCATTTGGATTTGTATATCCCTGAAAATATTTTTAAAATATATAATATCTAAAAAAATTGGCTCACCTGAGGAAATGCTAAGCTAACATTTTTCCAGATGAAAATTATAGTGAATTGAGTTTCCCTTTGTACTTTCATTGTCATGAAACTCAAAATCACATGTAATGCTCAATTATATTAATTACACTAACCTAGATTTTGTATAAATAGATGTATATGTGCATACATTTTTTTGAAAGTTTTGAAAATGTGCATCTTTAATAAGATACCTCAAATCTTCTAGAGCAGTAGGGGACTTACCAATTTAAATAAAGGTAATTAGTGGATTCAAAAGAAAAGATTCCAAAGCTGGCAGAGTTCCTTTTAATGCATGTCAATAAAATTACATTTTAGGTTAGGAAGATAAAGCCCAGCAAACATACTGTTATTTAAATACCAACAGAAATTTTCCTCACTATTCTGTTGTCAGAGACTTATTTCTTTAGACCTTAAAGCATTCCCCTATAAAATGCTTAAGTCCATGTTAAATTAAAGACAATATGAAATTCAGAGCAAATTGCTGCAAAGGGGAAAGAGGTGACTACAGGAAGATGATGAAAAGGAGCTAAAAGAAGAAACAAAAATGGCCACAGGAAGGCTTTGCCCAGAAGAGAGCAGATTCTCATAGAGTAGCTTATAATACAATGACTTCTAAATGAAACCAAGTTTTAATTCACTATAAATACAGATTACCACACAAGGAGTGTTTCCACTGCAAAGGGAAGTTTAGATTCACTCAGATTTAAATGCAAATAAGTGATGAGATTAAGGGAGGGAAAGGGAAAAAGTGAGAATTACTTTATCGGTTTCCAGATCCAAGATATGCATTTGAGATACTGTCAGACAGATTTGTTTGCTCAGATTCAAAATGATGACGAGGGAGGAATCAAGGAAAAGTAGACAACAGAGCAGTTCCCATAGCAACTCCCAGTGGTTCTTAGGAGACCTGACCCAAAGCCTTGTCTCACCAATAACTAACTTAAGCCCAGAGGATAG
Source organism: Balaenoptera musculus (assembly GCF_009873245.2). Lineage (NCBI taxonomy): Eukaryota > Metazoa > Chordata > Mammalia > Artiodactyla > Balaenopteridae > Balaenoptera > Balaenoptera musculus. The sequence goes on from NC_045790.1 coordinate 77,092,711, forward strand.
AAATTGAAGCCTTTTATAACATTCTCTGCCTTCTCAGGGCCTTCTTGCTTGCAGTTAGTTAATGCTAGGAAAACCTCTAACTCTTCAAGAATGACAAAAGTAGATAACCTGAAACCACAAAATAAATTTGAGACAGACTATTTGATGTGAACCTTGAGAATACAGACCTTCCCAGCCTCAGACCTCATGTTACCTCACCACTGAGCCAGAACCGCACTCATGGACAGAAAGCCTCATGGAGATAGCCCTTTACTGGGACTATTCCTGTTGTAGCTGAGGGAATAAATGGCTTTCCCTGGGGGAGCAATTTAACTCTGGAGCAAATTATTTTTGCAATAAAGCTCAAACAATGGAAAGAATTAATATAAAAACAGGTAAGCAATGAATCCATTTTCAGAGAAGTGAGAACAATTCTGCTTAGCTGTCTTAGAATTGGAATTTTTGAGCTGAATAAAATGGAATAATTCTGTAGTCCAACGGTTCTCAGTGAGTGATCCTTGATGTAGTAGACAGAATAATGGCCCCCAAAGATTTCCATGTCCTAATTCCCAGAACCTGTGAATATTTTTGTTCCATGGCAAGGGGGTATTAAAACTGTAGACAAAATTAAGCTTGCTAATCAGCTGATCTTAAAACAAAGAGATTATCTTTCCTAATCCGGGTGGGCCCAATGTAATCACAAGGGCCCTTTAATGTGGAAGAGGGAGGCAGCAGAGGAGGTCAGAGCGAGATCTGAAGGCTCTACACTGTTAGCTTTGAAGATGGAGGAAGGGTCCACATGCCAAGGAATGCAGAGAGTCTCTAGAAGCTGGGAAAGGCAAAGGAATGTATTCTTCTCCAGAGCTTCCAGAAGGATCATAGCTCTGCCAACATCTTGACTTTAGGCCAGTGAGAAGCATTTCAAACTTCTGACCTCCAGAATTGTAAGATAATAAATTTGCATTGTTTTAAGCCACTAGGTTTGTGGTGATTTGTTAGAGTAGCAGTAGGAAAGTAATACATCTGGAAACCTGTTAGAAATGCAAATTCTCTGCCTCCACCCCAAACCTACTGAGTCAGAAACTGTGGGGGCGGAGCCCAGCAATGAGCATTTAACAAATAATCCAGGTGATTCTGATGCATGTTAAAGTTTGGGAACTACTGATCTAGTCCAACTCCCTCTGAAACCCAAAATAGTGAAGTAAGATTTGCTAATGTCAGGAGCCTTGTTAGTGGCAGAACTGGAACTAGACCTAGATCTTCTAGTTTGTATATAATTGACTAAAGAATATACATATATATGTGTGTGTGTGTGTGTATATATATATATATATTTCAGTTATTTTTATGCCCTTGTATGAACGTACTACTATTTAGTCTAGACCTGGGTTTTTTTCATCAATGAAATGAGACTAAGTCTGTTTAACTGACCCCTCAGCACCACTCTGAACAAAAATTTAGGTAATATGTAAGTGGAAAAGCTTTGAACAGAATAAAATGTTATTCAGAAAAAGGTATGTTTACTAGACTGATTAGTGGTAACATTATGTGGAATTTTTAGCAGACTGAGGTAACCATTATTTTTGTGTGCCCAGCAAGCTGTTCTATCTTTCTCATACAAATATAACCATTCTCTCCTCACCTTAAAGTATCACCCACAGATATGGGCACATGACCCACCCTAGCCAAATAACACCTCATTCGTCTCCATTGCATTAGGGAGGATCAGATGACCCAACAAGGCCAGATAGTGTCCCTCCCCTGGACCGTCATATGCATGATTAGGCAACAAAGCTCTTTCCACTGTATTTGTTAAACCCTGCCATTTAGAGGAATTCTATCTGCAGAACAAAGTCAAGCACAGATACAGATGAGAGATGGATGAGTGGGTGGATGGATGAGTGGATGGATGGATGGATGGATGGATGGATGGATGGATGGATGGATGGATGGATGGATGGATGGAGATGGTGGCAAGAGGCAGAGAAAGACATAGGAGTCAAGTGCTTGGTTCAAGTTCTTGAGGCCCTGGGTCCTATGCTGTAACTTCAGTCCGATGAGCTATACCTATTTCCTTCTAAACTATGTAATAAGCCAATAAATTCCCCTTTTTGCTTAAAATGTCTAAACTGAGTTTCTATCACTTGTAGCCCAAAGGGTTCTGAATAACGTAGCATTCTTCTTAAACACAATACTGTTCTTTAACACCAAAATGTTGCCTTTCACACTGACAATTCTCTTCATCAGCACTTCATAGCAGTTCCAATCTGCACTCCCACCACCCTCGGAGGCAACTCTCTTAGGATCAGTTTCTAGGATACTGGGCCTCAGCTGGAAGCCCCCTCACTTGCTACTCCCACCTCTCATGCTCTCACTAGTCTTCCCGTTACTCCACCTGCATCAAAGTTCCCCCTAGTCAACAGCCTAATAGTACGGCACAAGACTTGCAGCAAGGTTTTCCTCTGTTTCCTTATGATTTCCACATAAGAACAGTTTCACAATTCCCAACAATATCTACAAGTATACCTGTTAAATACACCTAGAAGACTCCTTGAGAATCCAACCCTCATAAAGTTCCTCTGGGCCTTCTAGGTTAAGAGAAGTACTGACAAGAGTCACAGCTTTCCTATGTCATTAGTCCAGATTTGACTCAAGCCAGATGCTACCTGAAGTGACGATGACACTTGGATGATTTTCTATTGTGTGTACAATATGAGATTATGGTTATGTGGTCTACGCTTAGTGGGCAACTGCTCATGCAGCAGACATCAGCACAAAGCCTCTCAACTGAACAGGGAATAGGCTGAATTCAGAAATAACTTTCCTAATTATAGGAAAGAAGATATGTCTAGTGGAAGAAAGGGAAAACAGAAAGAAGAAAGGAAAGAAGGAAGAAAGGTAGGAAGCCTTCCACTGGCCAAGCAAAGAAGGAAGGGAATGAGGAAGCCTGGTTCTTTATTTTGGATTCTGACTAAAAGACATCTTTATAGACATGGAACATTTTCAAGAATAATAAAGAGTTTCACATTTTAAGGTAGACACTAGAGAAGGTTAAATTCTCCAAAAATACAAAAAACCAAATACGTCATATAAAATGATGTGATATAACACACCTACCTTCCAGAGTGAAGCAAGCATTTGTCCTAAGTAATTAGTCAAGATCATGCCACAGAGAAAAAAATTCATACTGAGCTGTCTCCCTCTCTACCCCATGTTCTAGAAGGCAACAAACAATAGCTTTCCCACATCTAGGGAGAACACGTCTTTTTCAGGCAACATCCATTTCCCAAACATGCTCCTTGGGCCTGATGAAAAACTGCATCTACCACATGTCTGGGTTCACCTCAGCAGGCTGCCTCCTCAAGAAGACTTCTTCCATTACAAGCCTGGATTTAAAATATGGTTTCTAAGTCCCGTGGGCTAATTAAGCACAGCTGGGTCTACATCAGCCCCACTCAAGTGTGACGATTAAGCTGGCAAGAAAAAAAATCAATCATCATTCATCACTAAATCCATGTAGTGACTTTTAGAGGTGCTAAATGGGTACAAAGGGCGATGGTGATGCGTTTCATCGAGCGACCAAATGGTTAACGTGAGAGAGAGCACGCACTCCTAGAACGAATAGCCTGGGTGGGAACATCAGATGCGCATGTGTTTACAGAACAAGAAAATCTAGTTAATGTCGGAATAAAGTGCTTATAATTTTCCACACATTGCACTCCCTTCAGTTTTGGTTCACTGCTAGGACCAGGGGGAGATGCTATTGCCACCTGAATGGTACCTCTGTTAGACTTTAAGATATCTCTTTTAGAGCAAATATATATATTCACTTGGAAAGTGTTTTCATTGAGCAGACTTTTTTCCATTTATTGGACTATTCCCTACAGCCCTTTGCCTTATGATGCACCGAGTGTTTATGCCTTTTCCGAATATAGTCTTTACCGAAGCATTCACTGGAAAGCAGCCTGGTTTATACCAATCCCATTTAATGTACCAAACCCATCCTCCCTTTTAAGGAAGGTAGTGTAAAGCTTTCAGATTTTCACGTGGAGGACAATTAGCAGTAACATTATTATCGCTTTGTATATTGTTGTTTTGTTTTAGGTTTGCTTTCCTGTTTTGAATTCCCTTGTGTTTCACTGGCCAAGTAGGCTGACTTTGGAAGCTGTGGTAATATTTTATTGTGCCCGCAATGAGAATCACTTATCAAATAAAGGATCCCAGTCCCTTGTTTCACACTGGCCATTAGTTTAGAAGCCATTTGTCCTGTGCCCTGTGATACAAAGTACAGCCAGGGTGTGCCTGTTTCCCCAAAAGGAAGCAAGCCCTGGCGTTCTTTCTGGTGCAAAATGAGTGCAGAGATTACTTTAGGCAACAACACACTACACGCTGCCTCTCCCACACTCCAGCTGAAGACAAGTGACAGACAGCACACGGGACTCATGTGCAGGCCAGTTTGAGAAGCAAGAGGTACAATAACAAGGAGACAGCCTTAAGCAGATGAGGCAATTTTCACATTTGCCTTCTGAACCTTAAACGTGTCCACTGTAAACTCAACATGTGAATTGTCCTGTCTTTGGGTCGCTCTCTGAGGATTCTTTGCTGGAGCACCTAGGAAAAGGTGGGCTGTAAATCCCACCTCTTGTCCCCAACCCTGTGCACCTTCTTTCCTTTAATCCTAGTGCATAAGCACTCTCCTCAATGAACTTGGGAAGCGCTTTAATAATAATGATAATAATAAGCCTAACATCTAAGGTTAAATTTCCTTCTCTTCTTTCAAAGTCAGAATCGCACAAGAAGAAAACAAGAGACATGTTCCTTTAGTCTCCATTCCCCTTTACCCTTCTGGAAGCGGCAACTTTAGAGACAAGAAGCACGATAAGGAAGGGGGTGGTGACTGAGATGGAGGAAGAGAAGCAACAATGCCAAGAAGACATGAAGAAAGTCAGGCAAGAGAAAAGAGGCAGGAGGGACAGGAGAAGAGGCATGAAAAGAAAAGGTCTGGACAAAACATCAAGGAAGCCAAGATGGCTTCTCCACTCCCTGTTCATACCTCCCATCACTCCTAGCGATGTTTCGCGCCCATCCATTCCTACTGTCTGGGGGTACATGCCCTGCTCTCAGAGACCCCATCACACCAAAACATTATGCACTTGGTCATCCACTTGCCAGACTGAATTCTTATGGTCTCTCTGACCCCTCTGTGTCTCCACAGCCTCCAGCATAGTGAGGACGCAGCAAGTACTCAATATATACTTATTGAAAGAAAGCACAGCTAGACGATGAGGACTGGTTGATTACTATGTAGCTTTAGAAAGTTAAATATGAGGATTTTTATATATCCGTAACCTAAATGACAGATTTTCCTGGAAGAAATCATAGATATTTGGCAGGCCCTGGAGTAGACATCATGGTTGTTCAGGCTTTGGGAGGACCTTTGGTTTCCACCAAGGCAATGACCTACCCACCAACCCAAGAAGAAAGGAAGAAAGGCAACAAAAGTGTGACTTGCATAATAGTAGGTGGTTAATTCTGGTCCAGGGCACACACGCACACACACACACACACCACCCAATTCTCACCTATTACTCTATTATACTGGATTGATGTCAGAAATTTTAAACTATGTTTTGAACATCCTGGGACTGCTAAGACCTTAAGCTGGCAGGCATATCGTATGAATTCATGGTTCCTGGGCCTGTTTTGATAAAGAGTAGGGAAGAGAATGGCAGTTACTATCGATCTAATTGGGAGTCATAGAGTAATAGGTTAGGACTCAGATAGGAAAAGAAAAATGTTCAGATGCCCTTCAGGCAAGCTGTCCAGGTGTGATCTTCTAGACTAGAAAACCATTGGCTGATTAAAGCAGACACTTACCCAAAACCTGTGAAGCTGACACTTGCTCAGTCACTCAGAACGGCTGTTTTAAGTCTCATGAACAAGACGCCCCTGTGTTTCTGGCAATGCAGGTGACCCACCTGAAGACGGCCAGCTGTGTCAAAAACCCACTTTGCCATCTGAACGCATGTTCCCCAGCAGCACGTTTTGCCAACAAGCTCCTCTCCCAGGGCCTAGGCCTGGCACAGAGTAAGCAGATGCCGAGAGGAAGGAATTGTAGGCAGTGGGTGAGCACAAGCAGGAGAGAGGGATCGTGGACGTCAGCCAGGCTGGGTTTCCTGAATGAAACACCACCAAGATCCCAGCATTCAAAAGAGGGAAAGCACAGATAAAAAACAGACACAGACACACACACGCACACGCACACACACACACACGCACACGCAGCCACACACGGAGAGAATAAGAACAGCTCAAGACTAAAAAGAACTCTTCAGTGGGCACAGGTGGCCAGTAGAAAGTCAACGGAGGCCTGCGATAGGAAAGCAAAGCCTCCAGGGATGCGTGACCAGAGGCAAGGTTCTGACCACTGGCAACTCCAGCTCCCAGCTAGTGGAAGAACCTATTGACTAGCAAGTGGAGGGACAGGGTAGCCCGGCTGGGGCATCCAGTCCTGATGCTATTTTTTAAAAATCCACCCTCTCAGTGCCTTCTTTGGTGAGTGCTGCAGGGTGCTGGCCACTGACGCGGATGCTCAGCTAGACAAGTGTAACCCTTCGCACAGTATTTGGCAGTAAGGGGCTCATGTGACAAGATACCCAAGCGAGGGTGAGACACAGCCTCCCGTAAGCAGAATTTACAATGGAATCATAGGAGAACCTGTTCCACCAGTTGTGTCTCCAGCCACCCACTCTGAGAAAATAAAAGGGGAAAAAAATAGAGAGAGAGGATTGGTGAAGGGTTCTTTTAGAAGAAGGCTGTGCTCACAGTGACTCCCCACCATAGGCAGAGCCCCACTGCACAACCTGGGGCATCATTCTGATTGCATTCTATGTGTTCTAGGTGTTCCGGAGTTCCAGAAGCTTCTGAATACATAGATTGAAATATGAATGCTGCCCCACAGAACCATGCAAAGCCACAGTCTGGTCCCACCACACCACATGTCCCTGAGGGGAAGAGGTGGGGAAAGCCGCCTTCTCTACACATGTCTAGTGAGGGAATCTGCAAGAGTTCACTTCAAAGAGCTTCGAAATGGATTGCCTGTCACCGAGACACAAAAAGAATTGGCGCTTGATCCATCCCCGAGAAAGACAAAGCGGACTGTGGACCGGGGACTGACTCCAGCCCACAAAAAGAAGGCTGAGGGAGGAGGTGACTGTTTTGACGGCAAAGGGAGAAGTGCACGGCCACGTGGAGGCATCTGCAACCCGGCGTTCATTTCAGCAAGTGGGAGGCTGGGAAGCATGTGTTTCATGTCGGCCGAAAGTGGCTCATTTAGGACAGCAAGGCACACAGGAATTTCTTTTTTCCTTTTTTAAATAAATTTATTTATTTATTTTTGGCTGCACTGGGTTTTCATTGCTGCGCACAGGCTTTCTCTAGTTGTGGCGAGCGGGGGCTACTCTTCGTTGCAGTGTGCGGGCTTCTCAATGCAGTGGCTTCTCTTTCTGCGGAGCACGGGCTCTAGGTGCACGGGCTTCAGTAGTTGTGGCACGTGGGTTCAGTAGTTGTGGCTCGCGGGCTCCAGAGCACAGGCTCAGTAGTTGTGGCGCACAGGCTTAGTTGCTCCACGGCATGTGGGATCTTCCCAGACCAGGGCTCGAACTCGTGTCCCCTGCATTGGCAGGTGGATTCTTAACCACTGCACCACCAGGGAAGTCCCCAAGCCACAAAGAAATTTCTTAAGGCCACTCGGAATTAAAAAAAAGCATCAGTCCAGGCCCAGAAAGCCCTACACGAGAGGGGCAGCAAAGAGCCTCCAAAATTCCTGCAAAATGCCCACAACACAGCCAGCTGGGACGCTCTGTGGGTCCAGAGAGAAGAAGCCACCAGCCAAGTAAGAACTGTCCTACTCCTTACATCTCCTTGCTATCCACCCCTCTCACCCCCAGTAAAACAGAAGCTAGCTCAGGGGGAGAAAGAAGGTGATCCTGGAGAGAAGAGCAGGAAAGCCAAGAGGCTCCCCTTCACCACTGAAGGCCTAGCTGGGGAGGAAGGGATTTTAAACTGTATCAGTTTGCTGCTACATGACAAATTACCACAATCTTAGCAGCTTAAAACAACAGCCACTTACTACCTATCAGTTCTGGAGGTCAGAAGTCCAGCATGGCTCATCTGGGTTCTCCGATTAGGGTCTTACAAGGCTGAAATCAAAGCCTTAGCCAACTAGGTTCTTATCTTGAAGCTCTGGAAAGGAATCCACTTCCAAACTCATTAGGTTGTTGGCAGAATTTAGTT